>NW_001884572.1:345240-426133 GCF_000146915.1 Parastagonospora nodorum SN15 | reverse complement strand
CAAGGGACTGGGATGCTAGTATCTTAACAAGCTAGCAAAAGCTGAAGTCTTGAATCTTCCAAGCAGGCCTTTTTTATGCTATGGTCTTGACTTCGCTGCGGCACGGCAGCGGCCCAGGAGCCCGCTGGAAGCGCCTAGTGTTTCTCGGCCCACATGCGTTCTTAACACCAGCACTTTAAGGCAGCCGGTCGGCGATTCTCGACTCATTACCGTCCTAGTATCTGGTGAGGCGCTGAATGAGGTTATCATATGTATGTCATGCCTCACCCCTACAAATCGCACCCATTCATACTTACAAAAACTAGCTGAAGACATGCCAACAGTATACTGGGTGACTGCGGATATACATGTTATCTGGATCGTCGAATTATGCGGGAACCTTCCGGCTAATTAGAGTTGTAGACCTGCGTGCCGAGTATACACAAGACGGACTTAAGCTGTGCCACAAGCCTGCAGCGACTGAACGGTCAGCGCTTACTGTTGACTAGCTCCTTCGCCACGTATTGTTTATTTGTAGAGTCACATCTCACTCCGGGAGGATATAAGGCACAGTTGTTTGACAGTAAATTGAACGCGTGGTTCTTGCTATTTACGTGATTTCTCCACACAAAGATACGATGGCGATTTACCAGACGCTCCCGGACGAAGTCCAAGAAGTCGATGTGATCGTCGCGGGAGGTACGTGTCAATCCTACTCGACGATGAAAATATTCTTAGCCTGACGGTTTGCTCTCAGGTGGTACCGCAGCATGTGTTGTGGCAGCCAGACTGGCAGACGCTGACCCAAAAACCTCAATTCTGGTCATCGAACAAGGACCCAATAACTTCGACGTCCCAACAATTGTACATCCGGCCCTATTTATGAGCGGCCTTATGCCAACCAGCGACGCTACTCTCTTCTACCAGGGAAATACTGAGAGCCAGCTGAATGACCGACAGCTCATTGTCCCATCGGGAGGAACGCTTGGTGGAGGGTCGTCGATCAATCTTATGATGTATTCTCGAGCGCAGCGTGTTGACTTTGACTCGTGGAAGACTCCTGGCTGGGCCACGGAGGAGATGATACCTTATTTAAAGAGAGTGAGTGATGTAACGGCAACGGAATCCCGGAAGCCTACATCTCGACCAAGCCCTCCTCCCTAACAGCACCCAGCTCGAGACATATCATGGCCCAGACCCACATGCCATCCACGGATCAAACGGACCGATCAACGTATCTGGCGGCACATATCGTGCAACTCGATCAGAGCAAGACTTTATCGACGCTGCAGCTAAAATCGGCTACCCCGAGATCAAAGACCTAGCGGCTTTGGATTTCAACAACGGCGTTCAGCGCGCACTGCGCTATATATCTCCGGAAGGAAAGCGCCAGGACGTAGCGACGACATACCTACATCCAAAACTGCAGAGTGGCAAGTATCCGAACTTGCATGTTGTTGTGGAAAGTCAGGTCAAGCGGGTGCTTTTTGAGGGGAAGAAGGCGACCGGTGTTGAGTTTAGACCGAACTCAAAGATTCATCCAGGCGGTACTGCACGCGTGGTAAAGGCCAAGAAAATGGTAGTCGTCTCCTGTGGAGCTCTGGGTTCGCCGTCAGTCTTGGAAAGATCTGGCGTCGGCAGTCCCGAGATCCTAAAGAAGGCCAAGATAGATATAGTCACCGACCTTCCAGGCGTAGGTGCCAACTACCAAGATCACCACCTACTTGTCTACCCATACCTGTCCAGCCTGGACGAGCACGAAACGGTCGATGCACTGGTTGGCGGTCGCCTAGATCCGACCAAACTGATCAAAGACAACGCGCCCATTCTCGGCTGGAATGCAATGGACACCACATGCAAGCTGCGACCCACTGAGTCCGACGTTGCGCAGTTAGGTCCAGACTTTGAACGCGTGTGGAACTCAGAGTTCAAAACCCAGCCAAACAAGCCGCTTGCGCTGGGCTCTCTTATTAACGGGTGCCGTCTACCCACACCCCCACAATTTCAACCAAGCAAAACTGACTGTATCCAGATTTCCGGGCGACCCTTCTCTCGTCCCAGCAGGTCAGTACCTCGCCATGTCCGTCTTCACCGGCTATCCATACAGCCGGGGATCGATCCACGTCACCGGGCCCGAGATCGACGACAAGCTGGACTTCAACACGGGCTTCTTCTCAGACCCACTTGGTGTGGATGTGAAGAAACACGTGTGGATTTACAAAAAGCAGCGCGAGATCTTCAGGCGCATGAAGACGTGTCGTGGTGAGCTACCGGGCGGGCATCCGACTTTTCCGCCTGGGTCCAGTGCGGTATATATTCCGCCGAGCAATGAATCAAAAGAGGATATCCAGGATATCGTGTACTCGGCAGAAGATGATAGGATCATTGAAGAATGGGCGCGTGGACATGTGGAGACGACGTGGCATTCCATGGGGACGTGCAAGATGGCGCCGCGGGAGGAGGGCGGCGTTGTAGATGAGCGATTGAATGTGTATGGATTGGAGGGGCTCAAGGTAGTTGATCTGAGCATTCCGCCTCTGAATGTTGCTGCGAATACGATGAATACAGCGGTGGCTATTGCGGAGAAGGCTGTGGATATGATTATTGAAGACTTGGGTTTAAGAGCTGCATAGGCGAGTCGTGTTTCGCTAGAGGGCCTTGAGGTTATCTTTTTGCGCAGCTCCAGGACTCGTTCAATGAACCCCTGTAGGTTTAATCAATTCACGTATTTTCCGCCATACTTTTTGCAATGCAATGTTCGTCGAGAAGTCATGGCCCCGTTGGTGTTCTTACAAACTGTGCGAAATGGCCAAGTCCTTCAATTGTCATCCTAACATGCTTCGTGCAATTCCTCGACGTGATTTTCTTTGACTTTTAGCCATGCTTGCGATCTCTTGATATAGGTCATATGATGTCTTAGAAGATAATTTGCATTGCTGTTGCTGCTGAACAAGTGTATCTTCGGAAGTACGGCATCGTGGAGGCGGCATCCCTCCCACTGAACTCGATGTCAGCAAACGTGGCGAGTCGAGGACGATGGTATCAAACAAAGGTCAAAGAAACACAGATCATAGCAGACTCGTATAAGTGCAGTGTATTTGACTGGTGTTTAGTTACGTTCCACTATCTTCGGTAAAGTCAGGATTTCAAGTAACGTTGCCCTGTCCCACTAGATGATGTATGCTCCCCACTTACCCCGCTTGACTCAACACCCACATCATAGCCACTCCTTTTTATCTAATGATACTCGTCGGTCGCGCCCAGATGCCCCCTGGTCGCTTTCTTTATTTCAATGAGTACATTAACTATATATTTCTGTTATTTGTCATCAATCAGCCCATAGGCACTTTGGTTAGTTCCTCCAATCCGATCTCTGTCTGATCTCATCTAACCGAATGTCCAGGCGGAGTGGTCAGTTCTACCCAATCCAATCAAGAAGTGCTGTTTCTAACAGTTACTAAAGGTTAACGCGCTGGCCTGCTAGTCGTTCTTCGGAGCGGAAGTTAGCCAGTTCCTTCGGGAGCGTGTGTTCGAATCACACAGGTGTCGCAAAATACCCATTTTTTTTGCGGATTCCGCTGGTTCGAGAAGCATGTGGAGAGGACGTGGTCATTGTTTTTGATCCACCTTTACATGCTGTCCATCTATCCGTATCTTTTGCATCATAGTGCCATTTAATTGTCACCCTGAAAACAAACCAGAAATCGCTGCAGCATGTTTGCGACGTCTGAAAGAAGTTCACTGCCGTTCCTATATCATGTCTTCGGTCGAATGTACATGGCGCCCAAACTACCAGCACTGAAGATCAGGCAGACCCCGGTGAATATGACGACCGCCTGGTACATACCATGACCATATCCAGTGGACGACTTCGAAACCGACAGCAAGCCGGCGCTGATTGGACCCGTCATGATATTACCAATGCCCTTCCCAGCACAGAACAAGCCAAACATTGCTTGCGATGCAGATGGCTCGTCGCTGATCGCCGTGACCATTCTCGCCCACATGGCTGTGTACCCTGCGCCGAAAAAGCCGTAGACAATCGCGAAGCAAGCGAGCGGTGCCAATGAACGCGCCAGTCCCCACAAACTCAGCGTGACAATTGCTGCAATAGACGACGACACTACAATCATCGCATTGAGTGGCACCTTCTTGTCGGACATGTAGCCAAACGTAAACTGACCGGCGACTTGCGATATGCTCATCAACGTCAACAACAGAGCGCCTTTGGTTGCACTTAGACCAATGAGCGAAGCGTACGATGGCAGGAACAGCGAAGGGAAGAAGTAACCCATGCCCATGAAGACGTTACTTGTGCTGTATATCCAGAAGAGTGGCACTTTGAGGAAGCTCCAGTCGGTCCTCAGACTCGTAACATGTTGCTGTCCAAGGCGACCTCGAAGTAGTGGTATGAGTGGGCCTGTGAGTACGACCAGCGCCACTGCAACAGCTCGAAGTGTCGTCTGGTGTCCGTATTGCCGGAGCAAAGCTTGTAAAATGAGAGGCATCACCGCACCCGAAGCGCCAGAAGCACTGCACAAGATACCGTACGCCATGCCCCTTCGCCTCACCCAAAACTCGTCCACCATCGACAGGATCGGGTAGTAGAAGATGATGAAGCCGATTCCATACATCACTCCTTGAGTCAGGAGCAGAGTCCCGAGGGTATTTGCGAAGCTCCCTGCCACCAGACCGAGGATGCACAAGGGCCATCCGATGAGGATCATGTGCGTGCGATACTTTGACCATCGACAGATGATTGGTGTGATCAGAGGAGCTCCAAGGTATGAGATGCCCGATGCCGTTGTACCGATGGCCGAGATATAGGCGCTGTCTTTGAAAGCAGGGATATGCGAGTAGTACTCCTGAAATACTCCAAAGGAGAGAAGGAAGCCCCAGAGTAGAGCTTCGAACACAAATGCGGCGAGAAGCAGGCGCCATGCTGCAAATCCGCCATCGATAGGTGGAAGAGCTATTGACTCGTTGGCAAAAACTATGCGGTCATCCAGGTTTTGCGTCTCGAAATGCTGATCTGAAGGCGGAAGACTAGCAAGCTGCACTGAGGGCGGCTCCGAAAGAGTTGGACCACCCGAAGTATCATTCAGAGAGGCCATTGCAAACCACTCGTGTGATGGCAGTGTTGCGTTGGTTTCTGAAAGAAACATTGAGCTATGACCAAATTCTTAAAGTCCTGCTTCCAGGGTGTCTGTGAGGATCATTCCTACCGAGGTAACTTTGAAGAGCACCTCGCCTCGGTATGGACGGGCGAAGAGCACGTATCATCTAGCTTTCGCTCAGGCTGTGTGCAAGTCAGATACGAAGGCGATGTGTGTTAGCGAAGTCCTTGGATGCGTCTAGACATCGCAGTGTTGCAGAAAGGGAAAGTCCCTAGCCCTGAGCGGTGTCGGCCGTTGACGCTAAACTTCTTTTGTCTCTTCCTGCACCACCTTCTAGCCTTGAACGTCCAAGATCTCACCCAAACACCCTTCGTCAAGATGGTCAGACATGTCTCAGGCTTATTGGGACTGCCGCGAGGCGAGTTAATGGACATCCCATACTGTATTGGATAGCGTGCTAGCTGCCAATGTTTCTTGCTGCGGAACGCCGAGGAGAGGTGTCCAAGGCCACTTCCTGGGTTATTTGACGAGCATCGAGTTTCTTCGGGAAACAATTGATACGTGTTGAATTGGGTAAGACTGCGGTCGATGTCTGTTGTTGTGTACAACTCCGAGCCCCGACGGCTGACACAAAGCTAGACGAGAATACCATAACACGCACAGTACCGGGCATGTTCTACTCGCCGCAATAGCTTGGCGTAATAGAAAAGAAATCCTCTTTCCCGACTACGGCGAGTTTTGCTACAAGTGTATGCTTGACATGATGCTCTCCTAAGGCCAATCAGGATGACGTGCACGAGCATGATACATCATCCGGCAATCCTTCATATTAAGTCTCGGACCATATTTGGAATGCATCTTGATATGTATACTCACAGTGCAGATCCTTGTTGCTCAGTCTTACCCGATGCACAGTTTGCCGCCTTCAGTTTCGACCATGCACTCGAGGTTTTGCATGTTTGTCGAAGAGCAGATAAAACGGCTGTAACCCGTTGCAAAATTTAGCATATCATCAATCAAAATTCTCCCAAGCCCAGCAAACCCTCCAAATCACTAGCACTTCACTATCAAACTCCGATCAGCAGCCATCATGCCTTACACCATCGCGGCTTTCGTTACCCGCAAGCCCACGTTGTCGCCTACAGACTTCCAAGCAGCTTACGAGAACCACGTGCCTTTCCTCCGTGATACAGTTGGGTCAGGTGCTCCCGAGACCTTCACCCGCCAATACGTTCGCCGCGCCAAAGCCGACCCCAAAGGCCTCAAGCCCGTCTCTTTCACCGACAGCCAAGAGGTTTTCAACCACGATCTCATTGCATACATGACATTCAGGGATGAGGAGCACGCGCAGGTCTTCCAGCAGGCGTATGAAGAAAACAAGCAGGCAATCGGCGAGAAGGTCGCTGAGTTCGCGGAGCTGAGCCAGTTCCAGGTCATCGCCTTCCATGATGCCATTAGCGATTAGGCTATTACTTTTCAAAGGGAGGATCAAAATGGAGGGAGCCAAATTGGGGCGGATAGATGAGAGAAGTATTTGTTTAGACCTGTTCATGTATTCTAATCTTTGTGAGCTATTGCATTTTATGTAATTGTTTCCGAATGCTGCACATGTTGTCGTCTGAATTAATAACCTGTGCAATTCTAAGACACGCTTGAGTATATCTTGAACCCGGGAAAGTACTGTCGGGTGCCCCTGACTTAGGCAGCCTGCTTTGATTACTGAACGCCTCGCCTATTGTACTCATCTACGTGATTCTGCTCGCTGTTGGACGCATTCCAGCAATTTCATCAAAGCTTGCCGATCCTCCGTAGTACATGTCGGGAACTTGACAAGTTCACTGTGATCTGGGCGCAGTCTGAAGTGTGTGATTCCTTTTTGTGATGTCTCGACCCACCAAATATCCACTGAGGCACAATGCCGCAGTCAAATATATAATATCTTGAATCTGCAATCCCGCTGATGAGCCGATGGCGCTGCTCAAAGGGCCAGTCTTCCTCCCAATCGCCGTGGCGCATCGCGAAGTGATGCAATTGCGGCAGCTTCGTGCGAAAGCGCGCCAAAGCCGCATACCAGCGCAGTGGTACTTGTGTAAAGTAAACGTTCCCCATTCAACCAGACCTGAGAATGGGTAAGTCAGGAAAGCTCGCTTTTGCTGGCTTGTCGTCCATGTACAGTGCCGTGACGATGGGGCAATCGTCCGGGATGAGCTCTTCCAGTGTCTCCGCATGCGACAAAATCCAGTCAATCTGCCAGTCGTGTACGACCGTGAAGCGTCCAAAGCTCAGTGACTTGAGATGCGCAAAGGTTGGGATATTACAAAAATCTACGAGAGGCCATATCCCCCACATACACATACTCTCGGCACCGTACAGAGTGAGATGTGTGAGTTGTCCACTGAGAGGCTTGAGCCATGTGTTCGGAAGATCCTGTGTATATCCTGCGTGTAATGCCGGCTTTTCGATGGTGTATTCGGGACTTGCTTCGTCGTATTCAGCCGCGATCTGAAGATGCAACTGCGGCAACCTATCCCGTATGATCCTGAAATCCTGACGTTCGAAGATCGACTTGTTGTGATAGTCTTGCAGGTTCTTGATGGTTAGATATTGAATTTTTCCTGCCTGTTGCAGTGCTGATAGGAAGTTTTCGAAGACTTTGTTGCGAAACCGAAGCGTTTCGGCAACTCCTTTTGTCCAACTTGACCACCTGGTCACTTCCTCGACAGCGCATTGTTTTGCAAATTTGAGTTCCACCTCTTGTAAATTCTTAATTTGGTGTATGAGCTCCAGCATCTCGAGGAACATCTCTGAAAGTTCAGCTTCCTCACGATCGATACCCGAGAATTCGGGATCGTCCGATGTATTAATTATGAGACTAGAGATTTGTCAATTCATCGAGGACTTGAGGAGTTTTCCAAATTTCTGTGCACTTTCGTCGGTATTGTTCAAAATGGCTTTTCGGAACAAGATCTCGGTCGCCAAAGTGCCCAGTTCTTTGCTGACGAGGCGCGCAGCTTTGAGAGCTTCGCCATCGCTCTCAAGAGCTTGAAAGCACACGCGCTGGAGCTCGACCGGTTATTGTAACATGGTTGTGAGGGTGTGTTTGGTAAAGAGATGGAATGTCGCGTGTCTTTATCCTCCGGTCCATCTGGATAAGGTTAGCACATGTGCATAGTTCACCGTGCATTTAGGCAGCAAATATCTGGCATTGCCGGACCATGGATAGTTTTGAAGTCTAACAATCCTGTTTTTTTTTTCGATGTTCCCGTCAGATTGTTCTGGTGTCTATCGCTCAACTCATTCTACGAGCCCAATCTGGGCCATCTACCTGCTAGGTTCCACTCCGAATCCTCAAACTTAGTTCGGGTGTGACCAATCATATAGCTTCTTGACGCCCTCGATATCTTTCTCACTAGGCGCGAAATTTGTGTACTGAAGGTCGAGATCAACATCGGTGTACGGGTTCGGTGGCACGAAGTCTGGACCACGGTTGACCCACGCCGCCAATCGAGAGAACATGACTTCATCGTGCTCCCATCTCACAACGTGAGAGTCGAGATGCATGATCGAGTCCTCATCATAATCCCGGTCAGGATAGTTCTGGCGCCAGTACCAAGGCGAGCCGACATTGACGCTACCTGGGTCAATGTGATCAGAGGTATCGTGGTCGTTGATAGCGTAAAAGCCATAATATGCAGCAATGCTTGCATCATTGCAGACTTGCTCCATGGACCATCGCTTGTCGGCTTCTACCTTCAACTTGGCTTCGTCGTAGCCAGGCAACGCGTTGCATCTGAACAGCATGTAATGATTGCGATCCGGGCTGGGCATCGGTGTTAGTGAAATAGTTTGCAATGTTTGCAGATTTGACGTACCGCTGATTTTCGTGCCAGAGCCCAAAGATATGGCCTGTGAGCAGGTATTAGCGAGTTCCAAAGAGAGTACAACAGCGTACTTACCCAGCTCGTGAGCCAGAGCGGCGATCCAAGCCTCATCGGTACCGTAGTCGATTCTTTGATCTTTGTTCAAAGTCATACCCATGCGTCCAGGCTTTCCACCGCGCGGCCAATTCTCGTTAACATAGCTTGTCAAGAAGTCAGTTGTGTGCGTTAATTACGATCGATACATGATGATCTTACCCAACAACAGCGGCAGGTCCCTTTCCCGGGATGCGTTCAACGTCCTCCTGAATCCAAGCGATACCGTAGGGAACCTTGGGGTTAGGAATCCACGGGTCATCAGGCTTCTTGCGCTCCAAGTAGCAGTATTGCCAGTCATCGGCTTTCCAGATATACTCAAAGAATTGGAGCTTATGCCCACTCTCCTTACCAGCCGGTCCAAGGAGGTTCGACCACAAGTTCCACGCCTGTTGTATGTCTCCCTCATAACGCTTGCGAGCGTCGGGTGTGCTGAAGCAATACATGATACGACCCGCTGGCCAGGTAGATAGCGCTTCTTGGCCGGTCTGAGTGGGGTAATTAGCATCTGGTACTCAACTGTGGTATAGAAAATAGCGCTTCTGCGAATGGCCAAACGAGTTGACATCGCGAATAGCTAGCAAAATACTGTTACATACCAACGTGACGATTTCGCTCCATCCAGTCTGAGGGTGACTATCGAAGAGGTCGCGGACGAGATCCTGAGTTGTGTGGGTTCCGTTTCCTCGGAAGGCAAAGTCATTGAAGAGTGGCGGGCATGCTGCCGCGAGAGCCGCAAGCATGAGAAAGAAGAGGAAGAGCTTCATGTTGCTGATGATGACCCGCAGTTGAATCGATTCGGGATGAGCTAGGTGAGGAGACTTTAGAGCAGTGGGGGATAGTGTTTATATGGTAGGAGGTAGGTCAGGGCGAGGGAAAGGAAAGAGTGCACGTGATCTACTAGGCAGGCTTTGGATTTTTGAGAGGCGCTGAGCAAAGGACTCACTTGCTAATTGAGCAACAAAGTGCGCCTGGCACATATATGGCCCCATCATTCTTCTACAGGGATAACCAGAAAAGGTCGCAGCTACAGTCCTAGCCCTCACACAAGACTAGATATTGTAATCTGCAGAGCTTCTGGGTATTTGAAGATGAGTAGGGACAATGTCTGTACTGACAATACGTTATCGGCAATTAGCAGCTCGTTCAAGTGTTACGTTCAGATAATGTCAGATCGTGTTTGACGAGATGATGAGCATAGCACACTCTACAACACTGAGCATGTTAAGAGCGGGCCGAGGCAGCAGTAGTAATTGCCTTTGCTTCAGGTCGGTGTGACAGTCACGTCACCGGGGTTCACGGCTGGTTAGTTGCAGAACTGCGCAGTTAAGTTCCATCAGCAATAAATTGAGCTCTTGGTACATGAGGATTCGCGAGCAAACTCTTATGTCAAGTATCTTGGATGTTGGACTTTTTCCAAGGCGTATGTGTGTCAAATACCTTTGTGTACATGGTCAAATTTACCGACTATAAAACGATCGAAGGAGAAAGGCCTAGACTGATGATGCGTTGACCATACGTAGATGTGAGATGGCAGATGTTCGTGGCCGACTTCGCGTTGGGAGATGTTTTTCGTGTTATTGCTGACAAAGCCGCAGCCATGGGACGGGCCGATTCAGCTCAAATCATCTCTTCGAAAGTCGTCCGTCCATCCCAACGATGCAGCGCTCCAGATAGATGGCTAGGAGTTCTCGTCTCGTAATTCAGCACGTGTGCGACGTTACCATATTGCCCAAAAAGGCATGCGACAAGATCACCTTGTGGCGGTCTATCCACGTTTCATTATGACGACATCATTTCAAAGCGCGTCCAGGAGATATATGGTGCTTTGTGTCGCCATGCACGGTAGCTAATCTTCCAACTCTGTACAGGCCGAGGTAATATTGCTGCCTTCACAAAATCTACCACACACGAGATACCGCAAAGATCTCCTCATACTTGACCATGGCGGCAGCTTTAGGACTATCCAGCAACACATTCAATCCCGACAAGGACATTCCAGATCTAAGCGGGAAGGTGAGTTCCAATGACCCTCTTAGGTTCTACACGATGAAAACTAACACTAGACCCAGATATACGTGGTGACTGGTGGATCGGCGGGCATCGGTTATGGCATCGTCGCACATATCCTCCAACACAATCCCGCGAAGATTTACCTTCTGTCCAACAAAGAAGAACATGCGGACGACGCAATGGAATCGCTTAAGGAGTTTGGTGATAACAGCAAAGTCGAATGGCGACAGTGCAACCTTCAAGATTTCAAGCAGACAGACGAGGTCGCGAGGCAGTTAGCGGACGAGCTCACCAGGCTCGATGCGCTTGTATGCAATGCTGGTCTGGGTGTCGGAGTGTACAATGAGACAAGGGATGGTTTGGACAGCCACATGCAGGTCAACGTCTTCTCACAGGCACACCTTACTCTCACTCTTCTACCCATCCTTCAGAAGACTACGGACTCGCGAATCGTCCACCAGTCCTCCGACCTACATAAAGGTGCGACTAGCAGTATGAAGTTCGAATCGGTCGAGGAGGTGAACCAAGACATCGGTGCCGCGCTATTGTATAATCGCACCAAGTTTGCCCAGATCTTGTTCCTGCGGGAGCTATACTCACGCATCAAGGACGGCCAGTTCGGCCCGGTAACAGGCTCACAAGGAATGCCGTGGATAAATGCTACACATCCTGGTGGAATCAAGACAGACCAACAGGACCAAGCAGTCGAAGCCTACGGCACTCTGGGCAAGATTGGTGTCGCTGCCGTGCGGCCTTTCTTGAAGGATCCGATCTCGCAAGGATGTCGTTCAGCTCTATTCGCTGCTACTTCCCATGACATCGCGACCGAGCAGGTGCAGAATTCGTACATCATTCCAGATCGAAAGGTCACGGAACCATCCAAGCAGGCACAGGATCCGGCCCTGAGTCTGAATCTGTGGAAGCTTACCAAGCATGTACTGGAATTAAAGATCGGCAATTTGCCTTACAACATGTAAACGGGGAGGTAACATTGCTTTTGTGTCACATGAGTACAGAAAGGTCTGTCAGCAAGTGGTATTGTCTCCGTGTAGTATCCCTTCCCTGTTGATGCATGACATATATAGCATATTGATCTGCGACGATCATTAAAGTGCCATCTGATCCTCCAAACGGTGCATCCATGTCATGTCCACAAACACTAATGAGGTGTCACAGAGATGCGGTACGCATTTGCTGTTGCCTGGAAGCGACTCTAGCTTACATCGACGCCGCATGGCGGCGTGCTATACTCGGGAGCATCTTGCAAGTATACACATTGAAGATCATTTTGGACGAACCCACGTTAATTACGCCCTATAACGGACATACGCCCCAAAATCCATTTCAAATTGTACATGTAGGGCGCGACCCCGCAACGTCACGTTATTTGCTAAGTGGGGGTCCAAGAACGTCCGTCTCCAGCATCGGTGCTTGGAACTTAACAGATATAAGAGTAGCCGGCAGACCGACATCAAACCTCTGCGACCTATACGCAACTCTCAATTCAAACTCATCCGTCATGTCCAAACTTACCGACTTCAAGCTTCTCTCCTTTGATGTTTACGGCACGCTCATTGATTGGGAACGTGGCTGCTATGATGCATTCCAGCCAATGCTCAAGAAGTCCCAAAAAGAAGACATAGACCCCAAGGAAATCCTCAAAGTCTGCCATGCGGTCCAGGTACCCGAACAAGCTCGCAATCCTGGTCTCAAATACTCCCAGCTGCTGACCGCCATTCATCCGGCAATGTGCAAAGAGCTTGACCTACAGGAGCCAACTAGAGCAGAAAGCGAAGCTTTTGGCGCAAGTGTTCACTCTTGGCCAGCATTCCCAGACAGCGTCTCTGCTCTGCAGCGCTTGTCAAAAGTCTACAAACTCGTCGTCCTCTCCAATGTCGACAATGACTCTTTCCGCGACAACCGCAAAGCCTCCACCGGTCTTCAGGACTTCGAGTTCGACGCCATCTACACAGCTGAGGATATCGGCTCATACAAGCCTAATCTTAAAAACTTTGAGTACATGCTCAAGAAAGTGAAAGAAGATTTCGGCGTGGAGAAGAACGAGGTGTTGCAAACAGCCCAGAGCCAATTTCACGACCATCACCCGTGTAAGGATATGGGTATCAAAAGTTCGTGGATCTTCAGACCTGGCGCGATCATGGGCAACCGAGACGACCCTGTGTGGAACTGGAAGTTTGACACTTTGGGTGAGATGGCGGATGCAGTCGAGAAGGAACTTGCGGAAAACAAGAAGTAGATGTAGGTATCTGAATATGAGGTACACTGCTATCAAACCTGCTGACGTGCTGTAAAAGTCGCATAACAACGCCCGTCAAGCATATACGTTCGGTCGGGCTACTCGCCTCTAAGGGCGTACTCTTTCCAATTCGTTGGCTGAGAGCCACAATTTGCCTAGATTTCACATGTTTTTATAATTGTGCATTCTTCTGGGCAAAAAAATGACGGGCGCCGTGTTACATGATGGAGAATTCTGTTTCAATTTCGGCTCAATGGATAGCACGAGATGCTTGAACAATATGTCGCTCACCGTTACGCTTTGCACCATAGTCGGTGTTAGGAGAGCCAATGAATTTCAGCAATTTGAAGCATCAATCACATGACCGAATAATTGTGAAGAGCTTCGGAAGTCAGGAAAATCACAGGACTTCATCGCAACCACTGATCAGCGTCATAGATTCTTCTCTGCCCGAGGCCGTGCCACGACCGTTGTCATTCAGTCTCCACCGTGTCCTGGTGTGTTGCTTGCCGATGTCCAAGCTTTTGTCAACTACCCTCTTTGGTGTCCGATCGCCCTTGATTTCCTTCGACGTCACACTGGGAGTGGACACTCCAACCGCGAATTGCGCCCACAGCCTCACAGACGCGACAGCCGAGATTGTAACCCACAGCAAGTTTTTTGCAATGCACGTGTCCTTGACTCGAAGATCGGCCTCCGGACGACGAGATTTTAACAAGCAAGGAAGCAAGGGCTGTGCTGGTCGAAGAGATTGGCACAGAGTCATGTAGCTTGGCGTTGCTTCCCGACAGCTTGTGGGGAAAACCAAACTCCACGGGGTCGTCACCAAAAGCATGGGACTTACAGAACCTGCGTTCTCCAGACTATCTCCGGACGTTCATGTCTGAAATGTGCAAGCATGACAGTAACTTGAGTCTGACGGAGGCCCTATCCTTACATGCCGAACTGAACAAGGCAAGGCACTAACTTGACCAGGGTACGGAAGAGCTGATCTCCGTCACCGTGCAGAGAACGTCGGCCATGTCACCCAAAACCACCACATCGACTACCACGGTCGTCCACCAACGACCATTGTGCAACGGTCCGGACTTTTGCCGATGCGAGGCTACTTTCACGCCGCCTCTTTCCATCTGCCGTGATAGCACCGAGCCGGAGCTTGTGGCAGCAGAACTATGTCCGATGCCGCCCTAGGGCTGCCATTATATAAGAACGCTACCCCGGAAAGCATGGCATGCTCATTGCGCTGGTTGCGGAGAAGGCTTTTGCTCATCACGATGTTTGTCACCACTACTTTCTTGCTGTTGGGGTACTTCGGCGCTTTTGGCCTAGGCCGGCCGTATTCGCAGTACCCAACACCAAACCAACCAAGCCAACACAATGCCTCGCTACTCGTTACGCTACCAGGATATGGATCTTTCCAAGGAATTCAACTCCATGCGGATATGAAAGGTGTAGAGATATTTCAATCGCCTGTGGACGCTTGGCTGGGCGTAGAATATTCTACCCAGCCCGCAGGAACCGACCGCTTCAAAATTGTGGAAGCGCCTGCAGCCTTTGACGGAGTTAAGGATGCGTCAAATTCAGGCCCAGCATGTTGGCAGAACATCTACGCTGCATTCCCGCAATCGGAAGCATGTCTTACGATCAACGTCTATCGCCCGTCCGGGATTCCCATGGACCAGAAGTTGCCAGCCTTAGTATATTTGCATGGCGGTTCCTTTGTGACTGGCTCGCACCGCAGCTTTGATGGTGCTCTCTTCGTCGAGAAGAGTGTAAAACCAGTCATGGTTGTCACCGTGCAGTATCGGCTGGGTGCATTGGGAACTCTGCCAGGAAAATTCATGGAAGAAAAGGACCTGCTGAATCTCGGCATACGCGACCAGAAGCAGGCACTCGAGTTCTTACAGCAGCACTTCGAGTTCTTTGGGGGCGATAAGGAGAAGATCACACTTGGCGGACAAAGTGCAGGCGGACACGCAGTTGGCATCCACCTCTTCCACAACTACGGAGAAGACGAAGGCAAGCCGCTTTTCCACCAGGTGATTACTTCTTCGGGATCTCCAACAGCACGTGCGTTCCCTGGCGTCGATTACCCGTTGTACCAGAACCAAGTCGAGCAGTTCATGGACTATGTCAACTGCCCGACCTCGCCCAGCTCAGCCGCGCTTGAGTGCCTTCGCTCATCTGAGGCCGATGATATTCAATTCATCTCTTCTTCGCTGTACAACGCCCACAACGCCAACATTACGTGGCCGTGGCAACCAGTATCGCCGGGACCCCTGTTCGAGAAGCGCGGCTCAAAGTCTGGTGAAGATGGCACATTCTTCAAGGTTCCGATGATGATCGCATCTATGACGGACGAGGGTACTGGCTTTGTGCCCCAGGATCTGCGCACAAATGCTCAGTTTCTCACGTTCTGGAAGACCCTTGTTCCAGGTCTCAATGACCAAGACCTGGCAGATCTCCAAGTGCTTTACCCAGATGTGAACTCCACGAACATGGAGTCAGCAACTTTTGTCTCCAAGCAGTTCGAGCGCTTGTCTGCTTCATACGCCGACTACTCATACATTTGCCCCGTACAAGATACTGCATCGCGTCTATCTTCTGCCGGCGCGCCTGTGTACAAGGCACGCTTCAACACCCCGAACTACACGCCTGCATACCTGGGAGTCCCTCATGCCAGTGACAGCGCATACTTTCAAGGCCAGGCAAGCGCGCAATACCCCGCAATTGCGGACATTTACAGTGCATACTGGGCGAGCTTCGTTGTAAGTGGAGACCCGAACCAGTACTCTCGTGAAGGTAGCGCGAAGTGGGAGACTTATCAGCCGGGTGATGGAGCACACGGTAGAGAGCTGGTAGTGAACAGGCCGAGCCAAGGTGGACCGGTGATGGAGAATGAGAAGGACGCAATCAGGATGGAGCAATGCCAATGGTGGAGAGACGAGTCGAGGGCGGTAAGGATCAACAAATGAGCCATATAATCAACCTTAGGTCCATTTATCAATCATTTTTAGTGTAATGACTTCAATCAGTATAATTCTCACCTAATCAACCACAACTTGATGTGATGAATAGTGAAACTTCCGACTACACAATGTTATTGACGCACACTCTTTGTGTGTGAAATTGATTGCTGCCATAAAACAATTTCTGATAAATACGAGCCAATAATGTGAAATGTTCCGCAAGCAGATACGAACAATTGGAATATGCCCAGTCTTCCACGTTCTAGTTTGTGCAGATCGATGGCCGTAGTATAAGATTAACGTCAAATTGATCCCACTCGAGGATGGCCCAGCGAAGAAGGAGCGAATTTTTCGTTACCCCAAATTCGTTCGCGAGAAGAATGCTAAACCGGCTACTTCTACGGTGTTAGTTTCCCACCTCCCAACATCGGACCTATCAGCAGCATAAAGGACATGATGGAACTGGTGGGCATGGACAGCTACTCTGACGTCGATGAGGAAGGAGGGCACGTGGTATCAAAGACATCCGTTAGATTCCCCATCGCGGTGTGTGATTCTGTTCGAGTGTATCGGAGACACAAACAGCTTCCAAGGTTATAACATAGCACGGGTTGCTAAGTTTTGGCTGCATACCAGACAGTGGTCAGCCCAGTAATATGTAGTTAGAAAGCCGATAGGCTAACTCGAGCTATCGAGCGGCCGTTCAGCCATCTACGGTTCCCCGAAATCTGCACGACTGACACTTTGCGGTGCCGCGAGTCTGGGGCCTTTTTGGGCGCGACAAAAGCACATGAAGCGACATATTTCTACATCTCTATCACCTCCGACCACCTGGATGCGACATCGTTGCATACTTCAATGTCGAGTTGCAAGCGTGCAAGGCTCTAGACCGTCCTGGCAGAACACGCACTAGTCGTGCGAATTGGCACACTGTCTCAGTATAATTTGTTGCCTGGCCGACTCCGAGACGGTCTCCAAGATTTGTAGCTCAAGAGGTTATCAAATTGCTGCAATAATCAAAACACAAGACTTGCATGGAGGCAAAGGTGCCGTTCTCCATATTGATTGAGCACTGCGAGGCACTGTCAAAAGGGAGAATGGAAATTACCTGTAGTGCGTACGATGAAAGATAGTCACTACACAAAGCTTGAAGCGGAGCCATTCATGAATTCAGGAAGTTTTCATGGTTCTATGTTACGTGTGTCGATACTTCTATTCACTTGGACCAGCAAAAGAGTGAAAGACTGCGTAACCGAGTCACACGGCCTGTGCACCTCCACATATGAGTACCAGGCAGTCCTGTTGTAGCTGCCTCGGAAAAAAATACTCTCTAGGAATTCACCGTGTAATTGTCGCGCCTTTGTGGCTGCACATAGCTTCGGTGAACGGCAAACACTTCTCAGCTGTTGTTGTTCACGTTCACCAACAAGGTCCGAGCGCGTCCCAGCCTTCCACTACATAACCTGCGCCCGACTCCACGAAAAGGTTCTTCTAATCCCTAAGGTTCTGATTTTATATCAACTCAGAGCAGATTTGTTTCCTTTTACAAAGACTCCTAAATTTCACACACGCCGCCAATCGCACCACTTGCGTCAACCACACCAGCTTCTTTCACGCCCACACCGATCTTGCGCTCTTTGTCACATACAAATTCAGCAAAGCTTGTCTCTAGACAAAGCCCGCACATCAATCTCGCTTGTTCAAAGCAAAACTCTCGCTGCGACCCTGCCTACCAACTTCAACCCCACCTCACTCAACCACAAAGCAATCGCGAACGCACTACGACACCAAGCAAAATGACTCACAGCACCCAATCTGCAGTCGCAACCGTGCCGAAGGAGACCACCCCGACCGTAGAAGCCTCCGTCACTCAGACCATGCCAGTGGAGACGGACATCGACATCGATCTCTCGGATAGTCCTGCTAACGACACCATGATCGCTGCGCCCGCCGCAGAGTACCTGGAAGACCTGATCGATTACGACGATGACGAGCTCTTACCTGCTAGTCACGACAGCGGAGATGACACCCTGATCGGACTCGACGACACAGACATCAAGTTCGAGGATGAGATCACCGTCGCCAAGGACACGTCCCTGGCCGAGCAGCAAGCCGATCACGCGCAAGGCATGCAGGAAGTAGCTGACCATCACTTGGAGCAGGCTAAGTATATGATGAGCATGGGCCCGCAAACCCTACTGGGTTCCTCACCCGATATGGCGTCGGCGCTGCAGCTCAACAACGTCGGCGACAACGTGACTGTCAATGTCTCTGTTGATGGCATTACTTACGAGATCACCTGGAAAGTCGCTGCTGTCCATGGCGAGCAACCTCAGCCTGCCATCGAGCAGCCTGCCGCCAGCATCGCTGTCAACACCACCCAGCGCAAGACGTCCCTTCGCGACGCTCCACCACTTTCAACTAGCGCAAATCCAGCCGCTCGCTCCGCCGTCAAGTGTAAGTTCGGTAGCAAGTGCAACAAGGGTACTTCTTGCACCTTTGAACACACTGTCAAGGTCAAGCTCTGCACGTGGGTCAACACTGCGCAGGGCTGCACCAAGGGCAAGGCTTGCGAGTTTTCGCACGACAACGAGGGTGCGAAGTGTACCCGTAGCACCACTCGCTCGGACTGTGCCAACGGCAAGGGCTGTGCGTTTAAGCATGGCGATGATGTCGGTATTGCGGTCAAGCCGAAGGCTGTCGCGCCCGCTGCTGAGCAGGTCAAGACTCTTCCTCCTGCCGATGCGCCAATTGGACCGAAGGTTGCTAATGCTCCTCCTAGCAATGCACCAACTGGCCCCAAGGGTACTGGGAAGCGTAGCCGCGACCAAGATGATGACGGCGGCAACGAGACGCAGCACAAGCGTGTCAACAACAGCACTGACAACTTCAAGGCTGGTGGCAGCAACAACCGTGGTGTGAAGCAGTACCGGGGTCGTGGTCGAGGCAATGCCCGTGCTGGTGGCAGAGAACGTGTCGGTGGTGCGCTTGGAGGCGATATGCGCATCAAGGGCGCTGCAGGGGGACGGTAGAAGATTATGGTACTAGAGATGAATTTTGGTTGGGTCTGGAGATGATAGCTAGTAGAAATGTGTTTTCTCAATGAAGTCTTGAGACCACGATGTATGTTGCTTACATGACTGTGTGACAATGAAGATTACCAGGTTGTTGTTTCGGTGTTGCAACTCGTTACTATGAAGTGTCTTGCCACCCTCGTCGCATGTATGTTAGGTCCACGTTGTTTGAATGCTGACAAGTTATCGCATGGCGCGAAGTGCCAAGGCTGCATCAACAGTGTACAATAAACTCATTAAGACACTCCACGCCTCTGCCGGCACATGCTCATCTACTCCCTAGTAGCAGCTTGAAGACCTCGCTCTTAACACTAGCTCGAACCTGTTGCATCGTTCCCTCCAAAGACTTTCAAAGATTCCTCCAAATAAGTCCTCTCTGGCTCGTCCCCAGGGCCCTCAGTCATTTCTCCAAACACGAGCTGGGCCTCCAAAGTCCAGCTTTCCGGAACATTGCTACAGGGCATCAGCGTCATCTTATTTTTTGAAATTATCTCAAAGACGTACTACTTCTTTCTGATCCACGGCAGAATGTGCGGCTGGTAATGCTGCAAGTTGCATCCAAGCCCTTCAGCTTCAAGCGCTGTCCAGACCACAAATTGCAGCATTCCCGACGCGGGTTCGTGAACGTTGGCGAACTCCTTAAAGACAGGTTTGAACATATCTGGCAGATTGGAGACTGTGGTTGGGTCATCGAAGAAGAGGACCTATTTCGGATGAGTGGTGTGCAAGATTTGTAAATATGGTAAGAGCTTACGGTGCCGTAGGCTCTCTTGAATATGCCAATTCTTGGAACGAGTAGATTGAATAGATCTTTGGGAGCACAGGAAGGCATGATTTCCTCGGTATGCGTCCACAGTGCAGTGTGCTCGGCGCCATAGAGGATTATGCAGCGGTTGCTGCGAACATTGACTGCGGATTGTTTAGCATCGTTTGGAGGCAGGACTTCAATGAAGTTGAACGATCTCCATAGATCAGTGGGTTATTCTACGTACAAGGCGTAGGGCAGTACTTGAGTGCCTCATGCACAATCTCAGTGATGCGGGTCTGTGAGACTGGCGACGTATTCGTCAGCGTGTACACTGAGCGACGTTTGGCAACCGCGTCGAGGAATGGAGTAGTATATGCCATCATCGGGGAATTTATTGTTTTGAAGGCGGATTAATTTGTGTTGTGACCTCGTGGAAAGTGCTGTCTTTTTGATATATGTATCTACCACTTCCAAAAGGCCCCCAGCGGTGTCGCCCGCCATGTCCAATTCATCAGCTGACTGCATAGCCAAGTCGCATTCAGAGCTTCAAGACGCGTTCTAATCACAAGTTTGGACCGAGAACATCCAATCGGAATTGAATGTTACAGCAAAAGCTTGCGCCAGATGCGCAGGTGTATCTATTTTCTCGCTCATTCAGAAAATGCTAACCAGGTGCCGCGATTCAGCCCTGGCCTGAGTGCCTGTTTGAATGCATGTTCCTAAGAGGGTTATAAATATTCTGATTACCTATAGCAGATAAAAATATCTAGCCGTCCTTATTAGGCGTGCTTCGCCCTTAGCGTGCAAAGGTCGCTATTTAGCCAAAAAGCGACGAATCAGAAGCCTTCGACATCGATTTACGTAGGTATGCTGACCAGGTTCTCAACATGCAGATGGAGAGTTCAGCGTACTCGAACTGTTTGCATGTACCTGGACATGGCTCAGCTCTGACACAGATCTGAGATGGAGAAGCGAAGACGGATCGCTCTGCTTCACACGACGATGGACCCCATTTTCTAACCTCGGCTCGGCCTTCCTACTCCATCCGCTCCCGTCTCCGAGCACCACCACGATTTCTTTCACAGGGCATCGCGCAACATGTAACCATTATTCGCGACGCAAGCAAGTGGATTGATCGATGTCAGCCCGAAAATTATACCTCACAGGGTATAACCTGTTGTTCGCTTCGCTCTGGACATCCGTCTTCATCAACGCCGCATCGAACGCGAAGAACGGCAAACAAAACCTCTTCAACGCAACAGAGTCGCAAGCGCGATGGATTCAGACAGCTTCCTTGATCGAAGTTCTACACTCAGCCACCGGTATTTTCCATCTGCTCATTATAACCGATCGATATGCTTACTTCATCCAGGCTTGATCAAGTCGCCAGTAAGCACCACAGCTCTACAAGTCGTCACACGAGTGATACAAGTATGGATGGTTTGGTACAGCTTTCCTATCAGTACTGCTAGCTCGAGTGCGTATTTGGCGCTGTTGTTGGCATGGAGTGTGGCGGATACTTTGAGATATTTGTACCTGGCCGCCAATCTCTGGAACAAGGCACCGGGGTGGCTAGTTTGGGTGAGGTACATAGACAGACGTAACGATGGGCTGGTAGAAATGCTGATGAAACAATAGGTATACGATGTTCTATCCACTCTACCCCATTGGTATTGGTGCCGAGTGGTGGCTGCTGTACAGGGCGATTGGACCTGCTGGCGAGATCAATTCCGTGATACCACCAATCTTCTGGTTCTGTTTGATGCTATATATTCCTGGTAAATATGCGCAGATCGTGTGAATCACACAAGGCTGACATGGCATCTAGGGTCGTATAAGATGTATACGTACATGATCAAGCAGCGTGAAAAGACGCTTCACAGTCAAAAGAAGAATATCTAAGAGCGTGTACCGATAGAGTGCTAACTCTTCAGTATTGTGCTGGCTGCTATACGCCATTGGTAACACCAACGATGATTCAAGGCTTTGTTGTTCTCTGGCGTACCGCCTGAGAAAGAGGGGAAAATCCATTTTCATATCTCTTCTCTAAGAGATCTGGGCTAGCTCTAGTTAGTGTATGTACGCTAAACATTTTGACACGTCACATCGTGTCAGCTTACTTCCCCACTTCAACACAAATCACAGTATCCTCTGCTCATACACATTGGAGTGAGTATCATCTTAAGGTCCACGATTCCTGGAAGAGTTACAACCTAGACGATCTGTACTGTAGCCCGCTCCAGCGATGGAGAGATGCCGCTCGACATACTCATATGTGCTCCGCTTGACGAATCCAAACGGCAAATCCGCCTTCTTCACATCCTGCCAAGGCACTCCAGCGATTCTCCTGACCCGCAATCCCCGGCCAAGAATGTTGCGCAGCGCGAAGCACTAGTCAAAGACCCCATCAAGTGCACATTCAGCCTCATTTCGCTCAGCAATCCACCGCCCTTCGAAGCGCTTTCCTACACCTGGGGCAGTCCTGAAGCAGAACGCACAATCGAAGTTGAAGGCCATGAAGTCTCGGTCACAGATAATCTCTACTCCGCTCTCCAACACCTACGCCAAGATCGTGAACGCATCATGTGGATCGATGCGTTATGTATCAATCAAGATGATCTCAACGAACGAACCAACCAAGTAGCGCAGATGCAGTACATCTATAGCCTCGCCTCAACAGTGACTATCTTCCTTGGCGAAGCCTGGGAAGGGAGTGATGTAGCCATGGGCTTCTTACAGCAGATGCACGCGGATCCCAAGCTTCACTTTGATCCATTCCTCGATCCACATATCGAGATTCAAGGTATGGGTCTGCAGTCGGATATACTGAGAGATCACCTTATCAGCTTCTTCTCACTGCCATGGTTCACGAGAGTCTGGACGATTCAGGAATACGTCCTGGCGCAGCAGATTACCATACAATGCGGGGCGCTCTCGATTAATGGCGACATCTTTCTTGCCATTTTTAATTGTTTCGAAATACATGTTTCGGGATGCTGCCAGCAGGCCAGTACATTCTGGAACCACAGATCGTCGGGGCCATTCTCGCTGAGCGATCACATCGAGGCGGTGCTGCTGATGAATGCCATCAAAACTCATCGCGCCCAGATGCCCGTGGATATCATTTTCCTGGCTTCAAAGTTCTGGTCACGCAGGTGTTTTGATCCACGTGACAAGTTTTACGGTGTTTCAGGCCTTCTTGGTCACGCTGGCATTCGGGCTGATTACACCATCCCGCCGGCAGAATTGTACACGCGGGTAGCGGTCAATGCGATTCGGCAGAGTCGGTCGTTGGATATACTCACTTACATGTGTGGTGAAAGAGAGTCGACCTTTAGCTTGTCTTCGTTCGTGCCAGATTGGACTGCGTCTCTGCGATCTGGCGAGTATGACTGCGTGGCATTCCGCATCATGATCTTGAGTGCTGGATTATACAATGCGTGCAGGGGAAGCTCAGCTGATTTCAATCTCCTTACTTCCGACCAAGCAACTACCCTAGGTGTTGTCGTTGACACTATAGCCGAGATAGTGTCGAGTGAGGAGATATCGGGGGACGAGGGACCGGAACTCCAGCGCCTGGCGTCTCGATTTGCAGGCGACCCACGTGGGAGGTATGGCTCTGGAGGGAATGCATTTTGGAGGACAATGTGTGGAGATACCATGCGACATAACTACAAACATCGCCGGGCAGTGGATGCCGACTGCCTTGTTTACGTGGCGTGGAGAAGATATGCAGATTCACAGGACTATATGCGTCCCAATGACGGCATCGTTGAATTCAGCGGCTCTTACAATACCGTAAGGATCGGAAGGAAGTTCTGCATCACTAGTGGGGGATACATTGGGTGGGTCCCCTTCGCCTCGGCGCCTGGCGATATGGTAGTCATTATGCCTGGGGGTAAGATCCCATACATCTTGCGGCCGTTTATTGATGACGGAGCCGAAGAAGCTGTGGCGACTTGGGATGCTGGCTGGCCAGAAAATCCGACAGTCGTCCCACACTACACGTTCATTGGAGATGCATACATTCATGGCATCATGGACGGGGAGGCTTACGATGAAGAGAAGCTGGAGCCATTGATACTGCATTGAAAGAAATTTCTTCTTGCTTTTGTTATGTCGGATCTCGGCAACCTTGGAAAGGTGCAGTTGATAGAGTGGGCGTGGTGTAAAAGCACCAGGATTATCACTGCTACAGCTACGTTAAACTCCTCTGTGGCTTAAACTAAAAATGTGCTGAAAAGCTGTTCTGTCTAAACCTGGCAAATTTCGATCACCTGCTCTTCTTCAACACGTCCATTTCACCGCGACATGGGAGCTCGCAATGATAATGATGATGATGATAACCATCTTCACTTCTACATACTGACTATCGTCCTCTTATTGGTCAAGTCATAAGGTTTAGACCTATGGTGTTGTAGATCGCTGTTACCTGTAGAAGAGACATAGAGACTCGTGTTTCCTATTTTTGATTTCGTGAGTAGAGACGTGTGGCCAGAAGTCCTGGATTCTACGAAAGAGCGCGGACTATATACCCCACGACCACGAAACTCATGCCATTAAAAGGCCCTCATTTTAGAACTCCTCTGTCTCACTCTATACTCACAGAATCACTGCGTTCACCAAATATCCTTGCTACACGTGGTCATATCCTGAAATGACCTACAAAGACGTTCATGGTCAGTCTGCCACCTGTTCTGGTTCAAAAATTCGAAGAAATGCTGCTTATGATAACTGCCAGGACTTGCGACAGTTGTAAGCAGGAAGGAGGGGGAAGAAGATGTGAAATATAAACCTATCATTCAGCGCGGCGATAATAATTGCCACCGTCGTTCAACGTTGCTGCAGGGTAACAGACACACCACTCGAGAAAAGTCATGTCCACGGAAAAATCTGGATTTTCGAAAGGCAGAGACATGTGATGTGGTCCATCCCCCAATCTTTTTGTTCAAAGCGACTCAGCTTGAAGTGTAGAAAGGATCACAGACGAGATGTGGTACTTATATACCCCATACCCGTCAGCATCGCGAGAGCGAGAGTAAAGACATATCCAACATTCGCAGCGTCTTTCGGCATTACTGGCGTAGTGCGTGGGAGGGGAATAAAGCCCTCGAAACCTCTCCTCTTCTTCTTCGATAGCACACTCCACACTCAATGAAGTCCCAAAAGGTTTGATAGACCTGTTCATTTCTTTCCTCTCCTCTGTTCTGAAATAAGAAATATCAGCGCATGTCTTCCTTCTGTTACTCTGACACCCTGATCGATCTAAACTCTGTGATTACAGCTGCAATGATGATGATCACCACCACCATCATCATCACATTCGCCCTGTGCTAAGTTCCTACCTTACCAAAGCTCGAGCAGACGGCACATACGTATTTTGAGAGCAGTCTTAGGTGCCTGGAACATGAACCCTTCGAGCTCGGTTTTGGAAAGCACGTCACCGAATTATAATGTGCCATTTTTGTAACTAGAATAGACAGTGTATGTTGAGAAAAAGAGAAGGGACAGGGAGGAGATATTTATATCGCCGGACGTGTAAAGGAATGACATGGCCTAGGAGTAAAAAATGTTGTAGTGGAGGCTTCGATGAAGTGGTTGTCAAGGTACGTCCGCGTGAATCACCGCAGCTCTCCACACGAGACCTGTCCAGCCACTAACCTTCATTTTCGATAGAGGACGAGAAGACGACATGAAGAGCAGAAGAATCTATTTTTAGTGCTCAGACCATATGAGCTTTCTCTTGAGCTTTTTGGGACCCGGAGATGGGAGTGTGTGATGAAAGAAATGTACAAGAGGAGAGAGGATACATTTATATCGCTATGCCTTAGAAGTCATGAGCTGAGGAGAGACGCATCAGGGCGAGAGAGAGAGGAGGTGTATATATCCCCATTTCTCAAACAGAACCTGGGAAGAATGCACAGGCATCAAAAGCGGACCATGCGGATCACTGTGGCCTCTAACCATGTTCCATTACATGAACGATTTGACAGAAGCTGAGAAGATGACATATATGGAAAATGACAAAGTTTCGGCGCCCAGCACATGCGTGGCTCGACTCTGGCTAACCAAAACCCCCATTCCATCCCATCTCATCCCATTCAAATTCAGTTCATGAACATACGAGAGCCCTCCCCACATCATTAAATATACGAGACCTTAACCCCCATACCCACGGTCCTGCGCACCTTCTCCCACGCCGTCCTCACAATCCGCATGATCCTCTCGCGCAAATCCCTCCGCCCCACGGCCAATGTAAAAGCCAGCAAGAACAAAAACGTGCGGAACAACGCCATGGGATTCGCCGTCATTTGGTGGGCGGCGTCTGCTATGATGGTCTGCAGCGATGCGAACATGGTGGCTGCGCGGTTGTAGAAGCCGGGCGGCGGCGTGGAGGGGCGCTTGGCTGGTTGGCGGGAGGTGCGTGAGGTGGGCGTGGGGATGATGTTGTGCTGAGGACGTATACGCTCATCGCTGCCTCTGGGCTGTCTGCGATTTTCCTCCTCGCGCTTGCGCCTCTCATCTTCGGCGCGGGACTGTTCGAGGCGGCGAGCTTCCGTCTCCTTGCGGCGCTCCTCCATCTGTTCTTGTTGTTGCTGGCGCAACTTCTCTTCGCGGGCTTCGGCGTCTTCTTTTTCCTCTTTGAGCGAGTGCAGGGCGAGGAGGAAGGCTTCTTTGCGCTCGTCGTCGAGGACCTCGGACATGGTGATGAACTCGCGGGCGTAGTCCCATTCTTCGTTGCGCGGGAGGATGTGCAGGGTGTAGAGCTCGAGGAGCTTGATGCGGGTGTTGAGGTCGCGGGGGGTGTCGGTGCCGTTCTGGACGCTGCGCTGGGATTGGCGGCGTTGGTACGAGGGCGAGGACATGTGGGAGGCGACGTCGAAGGTCGGGGTGGCAGTCGCGGAGAGATATGTCTCGAGCTTCTGCTGGTTCAGGCGCTGGGACGGGCAGTGGGTGAGGAGGAGGGTTGCTCTATGCCGGTGTTAGCACGTGATATCCTGTCCCTCGTAGTATGGCATGTCCTCACAGATTGACTACGACATCTGCATCGACATCTCCGTCAACCCCTGCGTAGCCGTCTCGAACCACCTCATCCCAAACACTGCCATCGCGGCACTTGCTGACCAACTGCTTCCACCTCGTGCTGCCAAACGCGTGCTTGCCCTCTTCCGCGCCGAGCTCGACCACTGCATTGAGGAAGGTGAGGTAGAAGCTCCACACCTTCACCCGCGTGCCCCGTGACGCGGTAGCAATGGGAGCATAGCCGACGAGCTCCCCGTCATGTGATTTGCCATTGGTGTCGTCCGGGGGCGCCGGAGTAATAATAGGCTCAATCGTCGAGAGCGCCTCCGGGAGTCGTCGCGTAAGAAACAGCTGGGCGGCCTGGCGGTAGGCTTTGGCGATCTGGGACGACTGATGCCGGGACGCCGAGAGCGACGAGATGGACGACGACAGGTAGCGCGAGCCGCTCATATCATCGTAGAGGGTAGCCATATTCACGACTACAGTGAAGGACCCTCGCGACTGTGGTATTAGAGGCTATGCGACGCGGCCAGGGTTCATGGCGGTGAAAGAGGAGTCGGTGCTGGCGTTGGCGTCGGCGTGTTGATGCATTCCTCGGTGCCTGTCAACATTCTCCAACCTCGGCTGCCGTCCGCTGTCAACTGGCCTTGGCATCATCACGCGCAGCCGACTGATCCCTGCAGCCAAACCACCTTCATTTCCTATCACGACACCAATCCGCGTCTGGCTGAGGCTGGTGAGAGCGCGCGACAACAATTGTGCGTTTGACAAACGCGGCTTGTCTTGCTCTGCGAGACGCCGCTGAGTCGATTAGACAGCCGTGTCTCGACGCTTGATCTTGGACTGACCTCATCACTTACCACAGCACAGCCATTAAATCTCTTACCTTGCCACCAGCTACAGCTTCAATCTCTGGTACTGCGCCCGCTTGGATACTTGGATTGACTTTCTCCTTCGCACTGCACCCATCCTCGCCAATCATGGAGGTCGACGCAGCTTCGTTTCCGCATCACCTGCTGGGCTTATTCATCCACATCTCCGAGGCCGACTTCGTGTCCTTTGACCTTGAGCTCTCTGGCATACCCTCTCGTCTTCCGAACAAGCCTCGTTCCGGTGCTGGTAGGTTCACCCTCGAGGAGCGTTATGCCGAAGCCAAGGAAGGCGCAAACCGCTATCAGATCCTCCAGGTAGGTATCACGTGCGCCAGATTCGACTACATCGCCAACAAGTATGTTTTGAGGCCCTACAACATCAACATCAGCCCTTTGATCTCCGAGCGGGTGGATTTCGAGCGCGAGATCAGCCTACAGAGTGGCGCCATAACCTTCCTGTTAGGATGTGGCTTTGACATGGCCAAGCCCTTCACTCATGGCGTCGAGTATTTGTCGCGGCAGGAGGCAGAGCAGATCAAGCAGGCGACAGCAGACCGACTAGAAAACAAGAATCCCCCTGCGGACATGCAGCTCAAGGACACCGACGTGGATTCGCTCGACTTCATGCGCCGCGTGAGAGAGGCTATCATCAAATGGAAAGCTGGCACCTCAGAGTCCCTTGCCATCACCACTCACACCGGCCTCAAAGAACAGCCTGCTATTCCAACAATATCCCGCTTCGAAAAGCGCCTCGTCCATCAACTCGTTAGAGCCGAGTATCCTGAGCTTGTATCCATGGGTCGCTCAGAATGCGTGCGCATCATCAACTTTGACCCTTTACGCGAGGCCGACAACAACCGACGCATCAAGAGCCGCGTCAAGGAGCAGGTTAACCGTCAATCGGGCTTCCGATGGGTGTTTGAGGCACTGGCCCAAGGTAACCTAGACCATGCAGAGCCTCTCTATGTCGCTGGCAACATAACTGCAGATTCTCACAATGTGCGTGACCGCTATGACAGGGCTGTTGAGCGACTGAGAACGCGGCAACCTGTCTTGGTGGGCCACAACATGTTCACTGATATCGTGTACCTGTACCGGACCTTTGTTGGCGAACTACCTGTAAGTGCATCTTGTTTGATACTCCATGTCAATCGTGACCTGGGCTGTCTTTAATCATCACCAACATTGTCAACATCATCTTACTCACCCCACCCAGGACACCCTACAAGGCTTCCGAGACGCCATCCACAAGGAGTTTCCGAAGATTGTCGACACCAAGTACCTTGCTACACATGCTGAAGGGGACCTTAACGCGTCACCCACCTTGCAGGAGATCGCCGAAGGGTTGACCAAGCAGCCGCTGCCCGACATCGTCACCCACACAGACCACTCGAAGTACCAAGAAAAGGAAGCTTTCCACGAGGCCGGCTACGACAGTCTCCTAACAGCCACGATCATGATCCGTCTTGCTGCAAAGTTGGGCGCCGAGCACGAGAAGAAGCATCCCTCCAACATCGCACCTCTCACCAACGGGGCCAAGAACACAAATGGGGACCTTGAAGACTTTATCCGTGACGGCCGAGAGAAAGCCCAGAAGCCTGTCGCCCTGCCACCCCTCGCTGACATTAGCGCCGTAACAGGCAGACAGAAGCGCAAGCAAAAGAAGAAAGTCAAGAGCAAAGAAGCCACAGACCGACGCGCCAAGACCAAGAACATGTTCGACAATCTCCGCGACTTGAGCCTCGACCCCGAAGCCGACGAAGCCGCTTCACCAGAAAGCGAGCCAGCGATCGACTTCGAGGACGCCGAGGCATGGAAGGACGAGCCCGCCGCGGAAGCCGGATCCTGGGAAAACGAGCTCTTCGTACAGGACAAGAGTGGCTGGGTGCCCATTGAGCAGTCTGAGCGGCATGTTATGGAAATGATACCGAAGCTCGACGGCGACTCGGCGTTCTGGAAGGAGTTTGGAAATACGTTGAGGGTGTTTGGGACGCAGGAGGCGGTGCTGAAGATTGCGGATTGGTGAGCGCTGCGTGCGCATGACGTCAACTTTGCTACAAACAAGGAGAAATGATCAATTTTCACACCCAGTTCGGCATGAGCTACTCTCTTCGTTCATCTTCCCTAAGCAGCCTCACTTCACTGACCTATGCTTGAAATCTTGCCGCTATAACCGCGCTTCTTCGATATAAGATCTCTGACTTAGCACTAATTCTTCCCTCTATCACGCTCCTAAACCATCAACCTCAACCTCAACCTTAAGCCATCCACACATTCATATCAGCATTGCTCTTTTTACGACAGAATGCCCCCTCGGATACACGTGACGGACAAGCGCAGTCGCGCACTGACTCTTTTGTCGTAGAATCTCTGTTCTGTGCATGTCACGGGCCAGTGAGTGAATCTGGCATGACTATGGACTAAGCGGGGAGGCTTGTGCTGCATGGAGGGAAGACACAAGCAGAATGGAGGCACACGAACCCTTCAGAGTTTCGTCTTCTTGCCCGGAGACATCAATGGTTCATCTCAACAAAGCGGGCAAGTCCGGAGAGGGACTTAGTGTCGAAGTAGTACATACTGCATGTCCATTGATTATTGCTTTTGGTTTACATTGTGTATCGAGTCGAACGCTCGTGTGTATATATACTTCCCTACTCGAATGCTGAGATGGCAAGACGCTCACTTCAACTCTGCAGTCGCGGTTGTCGCGGCTGCTGGATATTCCGCAGAATCTCTGCCATCTTCGGGGATTTTGCCCTCCAGGCTGGTGCGTGCAGCCAACTGTTCAGCCGCACCCGGGGCAAAGTCGCGGTACTCGGAGCTCGTGCCTAGACGGACGCCCAGGTAGATAGTCAACAAGAAAGTGACACACAGCATGGCGAAGACAGTCCACTTCGGAGAAGATTAGTTCATGTTGAGAACAAGTGTGAATGCAGTACTTACGTTGCCCATTGGGTAATTCGGCCCATCTGTGCTTGGAAACAGGAATGGCGCGCTGATACCTCCACAATTCGAGATCGCGATCGTGACACCAGTAGCCAGCGCTGTCGCTGTTGAGCCAGATACGGTGGCTGTGCGGTGAGCCAGGAATGGCATGACGGCTGAATTCGTGCACGCAATCAGGAACACTGCGACATAGCGAGCGATCCAGTTCTTCAAGAGTGCCAAAAGCAGGTATCCGGTACCAACGAGGACGAGACCAGCCAACGCATGGCGTATGCGCTCCCGCGAGTAATCGGAATGCAGGCAGTTGCCCAAGATGATGAGCAAGCCGAATACGTTCGGGGGAACGGTAAGAAGTTGCGCGATGTAGCCCTTGAAGCCGAGGTTGGCGACGATCGTGGGCGAGAAGTAACTGAAGCTGTTCAAGCTGTTGACCATGAAGAAGTAGCTGACAGCATAAACCCAGAACAACGGATCGAGCAGTGTCTGTTTAGCGATCTTGGCGTTGAAAGTCTTGTCTTCTTTGTTTGGGGGCGAAGGGTCCCATGCGGGCGATGGCGAAAGCGCGTTCTTCCTCCGTAAAGAACTTTGCGTCTTGAGGGTAATTGGGCATCCATATCCAGACCACGATACCGAACAGTACCGCGGGAATGCCGGTGAGGATGAAGAGCCATTGCCAGCCTGCCAGGTTGGCTTTGCCGTTGAGGAAGGAGATGCCCGTTGCTAAAAGGCCGCTGAATGCGCCGGCTACGGCGACGGATCCAGCGAAGATGGCGAGTCGCGTTGCACGTTCTGACGGCTTGTACCAGTAGCACAAGTACATGACAACACCTAAATGGCAAGTCAGTACGATTTTCACCTTCAACCTTTGTATAAGGATCACACACCTGGAAAGAAACCCGCTTCAGCGACACCGAGGAAGAATCGCACCGCAAGAAGACCAGAGAAGCTCGACACAGCTGAAGTACAGATCGTGATGACGCCCCACGAGATCATGATGCGGCCAATCCATACCGAAGGAGAAAAGTACTTCATGGCGAAATTGCTGGGTGCTTCGAAGATAACGTAGGGTACGAAGAAAACTGCAACTGCGATATTGTAGCGATTGCCGGTAAGACCGAGTTCCTTGACGATGTTGCTCTCCGGGATATCATTGTTGAGTGTACGCGCATTGCCCAAGTTTACCTGCATGCGTGAGTGATGTGATATGTCTTGGCTAGGCGATACATACTCGGTCAAGGAAGTTGATCAGGTATGATATGCAAATGAACGGTAAAATCCACGTATCGATTTTCCGGACAACACGCCTCTCCATTGCCTTGTCGTTCAGATCGGGAACGTATGTCGAGCCGACGGCAAAGTCCTGCTCAACGCGGCCCTCATCTTGGGGTTTGGAGTCGAAGGTCTTCATGATGGTGATAACTGAAGTCCCGCGTTACTGCAAGAAAGTCGTTGTATGCAACGATCACGGTAATCTACAGAAAACCCCCTCTTGCGAAGGATATCAACGGCCATTTGAACAACTTGTGTTATCGCGGAGATGTACACTCGTCCACGGAAACCAGGCAAGCTGCGGTCTTAGTGAATGATAAGAGATAAAAGCGTTCGCATGGCCATCAGCAGAAAGAGCATTCTATCAATAATTTCCACACCTGATAGCGTCTTTCGCAGTGGAGACGTTCGTCTTGGGTCAGGGGGCGTAACCAATCATGCACTTTGACAGGTCCGGAGATCCGCCGACGCGATGTCGGCGCAGGGTTTCCAAGAGCCCAACACGGCGGATGTCGGAAATGCACGACTCGTTACGAGGCATGATCGGAGCAATGGTGGTTGGTTAATTGATTGATGGACGAACATCAGGAGAGATGGAGATGGTTGGTGGGACGTTCGCGATGTGTTTGGTAGCAAGGACCATGAAAGTGGGGGCGAGGAGCGCCCCCACAGGAACTTCACTGAGTCCACTCTGCATGTACTTACAAGCACAACGCATGGACACTGCAACACGACTTTGGTTCATGCAACGGCTGGCAATATCGAGACAACGACTGATGTAATGGCGTCCCAGTGAACATACGCGACTCAATCAAATGATCTATCCTCCATCCAGCAGAATCCCACTACCCGTCACACAAATGGCCAATCTCATCACTCACAAGCCATACCGACGCTTCGAGAGTCATCCGGCCTTGCAATACTCGCCGTCGGATACAGTGATCTCAACTTCTCCGCCCTCTTCCCTTTCGTTCGCCTCAGTCTGGACACACCGTGGCGACAGCCCTGACACGACTATCATGCGGCGCCCATTCTTGCGCAACTGACTTCGTCATAAGTGCAGTTGCGGGATTATATACAAACTGCCTTCTGCGGACTGCCGACGATTTAGCAGACCTAGAAGCCATGACGAGGATGCGACGGTTGACTTTGTTCTCGAGTCGCGAACTTTCTGCAGTTTGAGAGAAAATATTGAGCCTGCAAACATGTTGTTTGCTTGTAGTTTCTTTCGGAAAAGGTGTCGCATTCGTAGCCATAGGAATTGGGCTTAGCTGGGTTGATGATTTGTGCGAGCAACTTACGCTAGCGTTCCGGTGTTTCAAAGCACTTTGAGCGCGAGAAAGGGTAAGCAAATGTCGTTGGAGAGACCACAACCGAGCCTGCAACATGTCACTTTAGTTTCCAACGGTCGCATACGTGCAAAGGAGGGTACATAAAGACTTCGAGCGAACTACGTCGCTCCGTGGTAGTACAGAAGCTGTACCCATAATTGGGATGATCGTGTCTTATAGCTCCCTCAAAGCAAGAGGAGCGGCAATCAGTTCCTGTGCCTTTGGCTGTATGTGTATGCGTAGAGCAAACACTGCGCCATGTTAGAGGCAAATAATCTTGGCAGCAACGAGGAAGAGATGAAACGGGAGTATTGGATGTAAAATGTATTGATATGTGATAGTCCTCGCAGACTCAGCTGTAGACTAGTCCTTGACCCGTTTCAACGCCTGATATCCCGCGGAAGTTTGAATCGCTTTGCCATTTGTCGGATGCTGGTTTACATGACAGTGCACCAGCAGGACTCTTCGCAGCCGCAGCAGTCGCATTCCTCCCCGCACTTCGGGACAGGAGAGGGCTTGATGATGGTGGAGACGGTGGAGGCGATGCTGGAAGGCATTGTTGCGGTGTGGTGAGTGATTGGTTATGAGATTTGTTCTGAGAGAGAATGTGAGCTGATGTTACAAGAGTCATGCAATACATTCTTACTGATGAAGTCTGGCTTGATGCTTGGAAAGCCTGCTGAGGAAGTGAATGGATGTGTTGTAAGAGGAACTGAGTGCTGACGTGCTGTGGCTGAGGATGGAGATAGAGTTGCGGATGGTCAGACGCTTTATATGCCAGGAGGGGTCGACCATAGAACCGGCAATACTCTCCTCGTGTCACATCCTACAGCCATGTCACCGCTTGTTCCGTCAAGCCCCGGTCAGCCACTTCACCTGGAATGCAGGCTTCGTATGGCCAACGCTGTCTATCGGTCCTCGACCCCGGAATATGCATGTTTGAGGTAGTACGTACTGGCTCACGATTGGCCATGATGCATCCGCGCACCGCCGCAAACACTGTGCCACGTACTGCTGGAGGCTTTGACGCAATCTAAAACCACGCAATGAATGAAGGTGACCGAATCGGTGTGGCTCAGCTCGAACGGTACAGCGTCTCATTGGCTTGCTGTCGGCGCTATCTCGAAAACGGGCGTCCTGACCCTGTAAACTGACAGGGGGTGATTGCGTGGCTAAGCACAAATAAGCTTTTAGATCCTGGAAAATGCCTCAGAATAACGAGGCACAAGCATTGCCAAGGAAGCCGACAGGTGCTTGGCCGGTGAATGATGCAGCGCTAGCTCTATATCGATCGAGGCGTCGCATGTCTATGTGGCACAGGTGTGGCAGATGCTTGATGCGAAAGATGCCGTTGTGCAGCAGCAGCTGCTGCTGCTCGGGATGCGTGAGCGTCCCTCATTCTGAGCAGCAAACACGCCATAACACACAGAACGCTGCAAGCAATCAGACGATAACAGTTTGTAAGAAGTTTTCCCCAACGCAGACCCGGAACGAATGCTCTGCCTGCTCGATGGAAACGTGTGCCAGGTTGTTGATGACAGCTCTGTAGAATGCGATATTTGGCTAGTTCGGCGGTCCCATTGGAGGTCCGTTTGGAACGTCGGCGCTGGGAGTCTAGACTTGTACGTATATGCAGTCATGCCATCCCTGGCGATGACGATGACACGAAGTGCTGGTCGATTGAACGAGTGGTGTCCTGTGCGTAGGTCTGGTCGCTGCTTTGATGAGGCCAATAGCCCCAGTGCCGCTAAGTCTCTCGCAGCTTCCCCTCAGCTCACGATAACACCTTTCATCACATCACCATCAATCTCACGACGATGTGAGTGCGAAATCTTCGAAGAAAAAGTTACCTAATTCGATGCGCATACTCCCAGATACGTATCTGCCATCAATCGCCAACATGATGAAGCGTGAAACATTTTGCCTACGTGCTTGCTTTTTCAAAGCTCAATGACCGAATCCTCAGCCCTCAATCCACACCACTCAACGCTCTTCGCCCAAAGCATGCCCTGCACTGACTCAATAAGGCTGTAGAACGAGCTGTCAACCTTCGCCTTCCCTTCAAAATAGCCTTCTTGACCCGCGTATTCATCCGCAACGGCGAGATCAACAACAGGCTTCGCTGCCTGCTGAACGGACGCGAGCGCTGGCTGAAAAAGTCTAAGCAGAGGGAGCAACCAACTACCAATCGTCATCAGCACTTTGATGAACATCGGTACATGACTGCGCATGAACGTCTTCGAATCGATGAGATTTTGCGGATCGATAGTAACCACGCGTATCGATTCCGTATCTTTGTTCTACATCGTCGTTAGCATGCAACTGCGACGTCGAAACGCTTACTACTCACCTGCTTCAGTCTTCGATTCAGCTCATACGCTACCATTACTGTGACAAGCTTGCTAGTGCCATATCTCTGGAATCCTCGACCCAACTCTTCTTCTGGCTTATCTGGCTCTGGGTGCACGTGTAGATCCAGATCTGAGTATATGGCGGTAGGGTAGCCTTTCGAGAACGCAGCTCTAAGCGGGTGATGCGCTTCACTCCCGAGGAATACAAAACGGCCACGCTGCGCATCCATGGAATTGATGAGTCGCAATGAGAGCGAAAAGTGTGCGAGGTGATTGATCGCCATGGTTGTCTCGTAGCCATCTCCGGTATATGAAGGTCCACCTGACAAACGCCATGACATCGCGTTGCAGATGATCGCAGAAAGGCGAGGCAATTTTCCGTTTCCTATTTCTGAGCGCAGATCGTTGCAGAAGGTTTCTACCTCCTTCAGCGAAGCCAAGTCCAGTTTGCGGATGCTGGTTACTGCATCGGAATGTCCAGCAACGACTTCCTGCAACTCCGCGGTGTTCTTGTCTGCTTCTGAATCATCGCGGACGGTGAGGATCAATGTGAAGTCTGGGTACGCGTCGAGCAAGTACTTCACCATAGGAATGGCTAAGGATCCATTGGCGCCAGTTAAGAGAACCGACCCCGTCATTATGTCGTTCTGCGGCTGGCAGTATCAATCATTAAGCAAAGGTGAGGATGCCATGTTTCTTTACATCGCGAAGACAATGTGTGCATGTTGACTGTGCCACATGTTACAAATCCATGGTTGCCTAAACCCGCAGAATTCTCCGGAGACGAATCATCGGAAACGTCTAATTACGATCGGGAGCTTGCAGCCGCAACCCCAAATATTCATGGCTTTTTTGCAAGTCCACGATCAACAAGAAAATATGCCCTTGTACCTGCCTGGGTTTAGGAACTACTGAACGCTACTCCATTTATTCCGTCGGGTCTGTCTAACTTATGCTCCGATGTAGAATCGTTATACATCGCACTGTTCAAGCCTGCGACCTTAGCCTTGCATCTCGATGCCGCCCGAGCCATGCAAGACCTCTCCAGTGCAGTATGAACCTAGCGGCGAAGCAAGGTGAACATAGCAAGTCGCCATCTCCACTGGCATACCCGGTCTATTCAGCGGGCATGCGCCAACACCTAGTGAGTCCATCGACTCCGCCGGGTTGTTCTTGGTCGCAGGCTGCAACGGTGTCCAGCTACAATTAAGTTAGTATTAAATCAGTCAGGAACAGAGCCAACCTACATGATACCGGGAGCGACGGCGTTGACACGAATACCGTTCTTCGCCTGCTGTTGAGCAAGTCCGCGCGTAAAGGTAGCGATGGCACCCTTGGTCGATGCGTAGTCGAGAAGACTTGGGTTGCTCATGTACGCTGCGACAGAACTGCTATTGACGATGCTGTCGCCACGTTTCATGTGCTTCAAAGCGTACTTCGTCATCGCGAACATAGAGACAACGTTAGTCTGGAAGGTCTTCTCCGTGACGTCGAGGTCGATCTCAGTGATGTCCTCGCACATTTCCTGCATGGCAGCTGTTCGATAACGTCAATATGAGCAAGTTGGGTGATAGATCAATAACACTTACCATTGTTGACAAGTACATTGAGCTTGCCGAATGCATTCATATGGCCTTGTACGGCGGCCTGGCAGTTCTCCCTCTTCTTCAAGTCAAATTGCATCAGATTTGCCTTCCTGCCTGCTTCCTCGATCTTGCTTTTCACGAACTGCGCGTCCTCCTCTTCCTCTGGCAAGTACACGATACTTACGTCCGCACCTTCTCGTGCGAACAAAATGGCCACAGCGCGTCCGATACCAGAGTCGCCGCCGGTGATGAGGGCAGCTTTGCCCTGGAGGAGACCGCGGCCTTCGTACTCTTTGAGGTAAGGCTTTTGGTTCTCATCCCAGAACTCAAGACGCGTCCATTCTGTCTTTTGCTTAGTCGCAGCATCCGTTCCTGGGCCGCCTTCTTGGTTTTGAGGCTCTATGGAAGTAGCTGGGTATGCAGTGATTGGGGCGTCTTGGCTCATCTTAATGGTGGTATTCAAGAAAGTGCAGCAGAGCTTGGAGGGTGGCGTGAATTGTATTGAACAGGCACGAAGATCTTTAGAAGATCGTTCTGAATGTTGAGACGAGCGAAATTCGAAGTTCTGATTTGTAGATATGCGTATGTTTTGTCGATGAGGTCATGCATCGTCATGGCAAGGGACCTGTCAAACACGTCACTTTCAGACAGCACACATTCGATTTTGATGCATAATCAACACAATGTCTTTCAGTGATTACCTTAACATTTCTACTTCATTTTGCACTAGACTGCGCAGCCAAACAGCTATCAATTCGATCTGTCGGGAGCCGTCAAGGCCCGCAATGAGACTTTTGATGCAGTTACTGTCCGCAGGTAGATCATATGCCAAGTCGAAGAACGCACATAACATTTTCCTTTATTGGTGGCACCGCACACAAGACGGAAAGTACAGTGCTCGTAGCCTTTCCTCTAGTACTCAGTGTAGTCCACGAAACTGTGACACGGGATGATTCTCTTCAGTACAGACGCGAGTCGACATGGCGTCGTGGAACAAGGGATCTTCAGGGGCTGTCAGCACATGAATCCTCTGACGTTGGTAGCTTAGGATCCCTGCCTCATAGTGCGATACCGCCGACGAAGAACCTAACCAGGAAATTTAAAGAGAAAGGAACTCCAGGTATATCTAAAGTTAGTATATAATGTCAGATTTGAAGGCATAGTCGCCACATAAGAGCTCCAGCAGTTATAATTAGAATCGAAGAACACTAATGATCGAAAGAAGCGGTTTGGCAATGAGTGAGAACAAGGAAAAGGTTAGCATAATGCTGATCAACCCCGCGAAACGCACGCACGGGCTCCACTGCTAAGAGTCCGATGGCCGGGGTCTTTAGAGTAGGGATCGGCCTTTTCGACTGCAAGGATCGGTGTAGCAATTGAATTTGAAGCAGACCTAGGTGCATGCGTTTGAGGTATCGCAGTTTAGGGAAGTCCGCGAAGTGATCATATCCGGCCGTTTCAGTTTTACCTTGGACCAGGTATTTCTCTCATGGCTCACGATATAGGTCGTTTTGAGAACAAATCGTTCAATGTTGTCATGTAAAACAGAACCGTTGATAATACGGACCGATTCGGAGATTTGTGCGGAAGCTTGGAAACCTTAAAAAAGTACACGTATATATATAGCCCTTTGGCATCTGTGTTGAGGCAGGTAATACAGGTCACCTTTCAGATTGCTTGTGCTCATCTCTTTACTTAAGTTATATACACCATCAAGACCTCTGCTTCAGAATACTCCAGCGTCACAGCAATATTACCAGCCCTACAGTTTTGCAGCACCGTCTTAAACATATTCTCTCTACTCCAATAGAGTCAGGAACAATGCGTGTTACCAACATTTTAACTGTCGCCATGGCTAGCACAGCATTTGCATACGTGCATGACGCCTCCGAGGACAAAGTACAGGCACGAGCGATCACTGACGAGGTATGTGTCCTGCCAAACGCAGAACCAAGACAAGTAACTTCTGACATGGCTCGAGTCGAACAATTTACTTGCTCCTCGTCAGAAATATGTTGGTGCCGGTGGAAGTACTGCTCCCTTCAGTGCTGCTGCTTTCCTGTTCCCTCTCGCAGCCATGGTCGCATATGGTCTCTAAACGCACCACTCATGATTTGGAATATAACAGAGTCATTCGTTCTGCAGAGTCGTTGTCACGTGCACCATCATCTAAATGCGCAGTGAATGGAGGACCACATCTTTATTCCAAATAACTCCCCTAGAACAAACTATCTAATTATTCATCTTTCTTATATGTATACTTATGCCTAGTGATTGGCCAATGAGCAGAAGGCTTCTTGTTGGGCTAAATCACTAAGGACTCTGGAATCAGACGTGCACGTAATTAACGAGGAGCCAGGCTATTGACGAGGAGCTAGGCTATTAACGAGGAGACTTGCTTTAACGAGAAGATATGTTTTCAACAGCTTAGTGATTAGCTAATAAGCAGAAGGCTTCTTGTTAGGCTAAATCACTAAGGACTCTAGAGTAATAGGGAATCAGACGTGCACGTGATCAACGAGGAGCTAGGCTATTAACGAGGACCTAGGCCATTAACGAGACTTGCTTTAACGAGGAGATATGTTTTCAACGAGCTAGGGGCTTCAGCGGGCTAGAGGCTTTAACGGGCTAGGGGCTGTAAATAGATCCTTATAACTCCTCACGTGACGCGCTTAGGCTATCTTATCGATAGCAAGGAACATTAAAACTACAAGCACGGACGAAAAACGTCGTCTTTGCACGGCAACGGCGAGGGCTACAGAGGATATTTTTCCTCCGGAGTTAGATATTCTAGTAGGGGCGAATTAGACGGTCCCTTCAGGATAGCTACTAGCCCTTCGGGACCGCTGCGCGGTGAGACCGACATTCTAAACTATAGATTAGATGGTACTCTGTCTTATTGCAACCTTGTTACGTCAAGTCTCAATATCGCTTTGTCCAGCCATATCCTCGGCCTTTTCCTGCGGTTGATGTGGCGGATGTGACTGTCCACCAAGCCTTGATTTCCTACCCTTCTGCCTCCTTCAAAGCAGTATGCCCATGCCGCACGCTCAGCCTCTAGCTCCACCATTCTCACTAGCCAAGTTTTGAGCACGTGGATAGCTTGTGTTGCGGCACCCGGTCTACGAAGTTTCAATGCTGACTGATTTACGGCCAGTTTTCCTCCAACGAGACAGCCCTGGAGATCGGCAACGGGCCTTCACATTGATCTATACTCATACTCGTTAGAAGTGTCCAGGATGCGCCTTGGCTTTTAGACACCCTGTCCTTCCGTGTACCCCGTGAACGCTTAATCGGCAGTGATCTGCACTACTTGTCTGCGGTAAGTATTCTAAATCAGTCCAGCGATTGAATTTGCTATATACATTATGTCTATTACGCTTAAGCTTCTCTCAAAAAAGTAGTAGTATACTATTACTTACTAAAGATAATTACTTCTAATTACAGAGACTAATTTACTAGTAACTTGTAGAAGACTACACGTATCAACAACCAAACTTCGGATCGCATAGGTAATATTCCCGTCATGGAACCTCTACTGCTCAGCTAAGACTCTCCCGGGTCCGAGGCAGGGGAGGCAAGACGTGATTCCTACCGACCTCGGGAATATTCAACAATCCTGGTCGTAGACTGAATTTGTAGACTAAGAAGAATTCCCACTAGTTAAAACATATCTTCCACATTCACTATGCTTGTAGAAATCACCGAGAACCATTTTACTCAAGCTCTATAACTTGTCAATTCACATGCCTCGGATTGCAGCAGCGTGCCGCTCTGTCGTCGTTGCTGTCGCACTCGTAATCTTCACGCTTATTTCCACCGCTCGATCTTTCCAACCCAAATTGCCCGAGAACAGCATTTTTGGAACATGTGCAACTCTGGTTCCGGAACACTACCTCCAGATTGCGCAGCCACACAGCCATCTCTTCGATGCATCAGAAGAACTCAAGGCCCGCGATGAAACACTTGAGGCATTACACAACTTACAGGGGATATTCTTCAAGCCATGGCTAGGGACTTGGCGTGGCGTCGAGCAGTGGCAAACTGCGTTTCTTGTATCTTGTCTGGCAGGTGTCATACTGTCGCTCTCCGAGGACATCACGGAAACTACACAACTGAAAACTATAAACGCAATCGAGCGGTACTTCACGAGTATCACGAGCGCTTTTTTGAAACAAAATGTGGACGACATGATTATCAACGCACACGATGATAAACTATGGGTGGCTGTTTCGTGGATTGAGGTTGCCAGGATGATCCGCATCTACTCACGACGACATTATTCGGACCACTCGCCCCTCCGGATCGATACCAACGGGGACTGGCATGGCACACTTTGGCTACCCCTGATGGCAACTCGAGCTGTGATCTTCTGGCAGGCTTCCACATCCGACTCGGATGCGTTTGCATGCCAAGGGGGCATTACGTGGGATCCTCGTCGCGCTGAGTATAAAAACTCTATCACAAATCAACTTTGCATGATGACAGCTATTGAACTGCACCACAGCCTTCCCCAAAACTGGAGAAACACCTTCCTCAATGAGATAGAAGAGTCGTCTTTCGAGCCTGTCAACGAAGGCCAGCACCTCCGGGCAGCGGTTGCTGCGCACGAATGGATCGCTGGTGCCGACTTGACAAATGAAAATGACGTTTTCGTTGATGGGTGGCACTTTGTAGCAGACGGAAATTCTGGTCAAGCCGTGCTTGGCACTCGGGACGAGTCGGTCTTCACGTACAACCAAGGTGTCATACTCGGGGCGCTGAGAGGACTATGGGACGCAACGGCTAAACCGTGCTTTCTCGAAGATGGCCACAAGCTAATCCAAAGCGTCATCAAAAGTACAGGTTACGACTTAGCTAACGACAAGCCATTCAAAAATCGCGTTGTTCATGAGTCCATGCGTATTCCATTATGGCAAGGCTTGGGTCGAGCTGGCGTTCGGGAAGACTATTGCGACATCTCCGGTAATTGCACAAACGACGTGAAGCTATACAAGGCTATATTCATGCATTACTTCATCAGATTCTGCCTACCGTTGGATCAGAAAGACTTTCCATCGACATTGGTGTTCGACACAGAGATGGTAACCGCTGCCACTGCTGCCCACCATAAATCATGCTCATCTTACTTGGGATGGATAGCCCACAATGCTCGGGCAGCCCTTGGAACGAGAGACTCGAACGGAAGATTTGGCATGTGGTGGACGGACGGTCTTTACACCGCCGCTTTGCGATCTTTCCAAGTTATTCCAAACCATGTCGACATCCCTTCCGGATCGTCTCAGGTAGATCCTAATTTTTTCGACAAGTTCATGATCACTCTGGGCAATCCCAATGAACAACGATCCGGGAGAACAGCTGCAACTCAAGCAAGTGGTACAATGGTGGTCAAGGCTTGGTGGTCTCTTCTCAGGGCCCTGAGACCCAAAACCGAAACTGTCGCTGTAGCACATGCGCAAGATGGCTTTTGTAGAGAGTATCGTTAGGAATATCAACTGCTATTGTCCTTTGAAGTACGTAGCAAATCAACACACGCCCGTATTACCATGCGAGTGCTTATACTGTCCAACAACTTACTTGACCCATTCTCCATGCTTTGTCCAAGTACCGGGATTAGTATAGTCCAGGGCATGTCGATCTTTCAGGTACCCAAACCTGAAAAATTCATCAGATTTTGCAAAATCCTGCCTAGACCAGGTGAATTGATTCGCAGCCACAGAATTGCCATCGAAATATGCCCTGAACCTCTCTACATCATTTACCAACACGCTCATGCCGTCCGCATCGATCGTGTTACTCGACGTCTCCCACGAAAATGTTATGTTGGATAGTTTCTCTTCAGTGCATACGCGGGTCGAAGAAAGTTGTGGGACAATAGAGTCCAAGGGGCCGTCACCGCGTAAATCCTCCGATGTTTGCAGCACGGGATCCCAGCCCCATCGTGCGATACCATTGATGAAGAGCCCGACGAGAATACCTTGGTAGAGCAAAGACCTTCGTGTACGTATAGCAGTGCCAGGTATGAGAATCAAGGCCAATATGTAATGATGGATCCGAAGGTGTAGTTGCGGAACGAGCGATCCAACAGCTAGACAGATGGAAGTGGCCAAATATCGCTTCAACAAACTCTTAGCACGTCCCTCAACTGCAAATGCTTGGAGCTGAGAAACACTAATGGTGGAGAGGAGCGCAATTATGGCAATGAGCGAGAACAGGGCACCCGGCTGACGATGTATGTCGTGTGGGGTCAGACGCTGTATGGGTATCCAGCGCAAGGTGTAGTTTTCGTGAGCGCCGAGCCAGCATCCTCCTAGCCAAAGGATGGTTTGGTCCAGCCGCCCTGAAAGTCCACTGAGTACATATTTGACACCCATCTGTTCGTACATAGTCCAGCATGTGAACAACATTGGGAAAAATCGCCCCGTTAAAACTGAAAAGAGTCTTGGGAAAGAGGAAATAGCTGGAGGGTCGGATACGAGACCAACATGCCAAAATACAATGAACGTGGTCCCCCAAAAGAACGCAACCGGTGATGTCGCAGTGAAGGACCATAGAGTTGACGCTGAGATGGACGCCAAGAGGACCATCCATCGTGAATCCCTGGCTCGACACTGTGCTTCCTCAAACATGAAAGAGAGGGGAAATGAGGAGTCAAAGTGAGAGCTGTTGATGCCATTCCGGTGTGAGCCAGTGTATGCGTCACGTTCTCCGACCAGGTTCACTATGCCACAACCTCCATGTGCATTTGACACCGTGCCGTTATGAACGGCAGCAACACAGATCTGGGAATCGCCCCGGTATGTCCACGGCTGGTTTTTGTCTCGGTCTATTCCCGGTGATCCACCGACAACCATGTGCGTGTATATGAGATTTTGGTTCCCAACCGTCCGCGGATTCCATAAGCGATGGTCCGCGCAGTTCGCCGGACATGTGAACGCGAAGCGATGATTTGCGAAGGGTCGACAGTCGTGTCCATCAATACCACACTGGTTCCCCGGCAACCATAGTGAACTGCCGCACGAGAGTTTTATGGGAGGACCTACATCATCAAGATCTTCGGCGTTGTATTGGCGATTGAGTGTGGTAGCCAAGACTCCTAGCCACGTAATGATAATAGTTGCGCGTACTAGAATGCGGAAGTGGTTCTTAGACAATACAGCGTGAAGCGCAACTGAGAGCATCAGTTCAACACGAGGGAAGAGAGGCACGACCTCCATGCGGCTTGGGTGGCGGCTCTCAGAGAATGATGGTAACACAAGGCGACGCTTCTTAATGGGCAGCCAGTCCGAGTGTGGAACATTATCGTCAGCCATAGCAACGCTGGGCTAGGTACACTTCGGGTTTTTGGTCCTGGTTTCTAAAGGTGGCTCGTTCGGATCTGGAAGATTGTAGGGCTTCTGCTAATATTTCGCGAGGTTTTTCAGTCGATACTTTGGTTGATACGGTCAACCAATTGGGGTGAGATCATGGGTTTGTAAAAGACATTCTTGTCTCGATGGAACCCAGCGAGAAGACAGAAATACAGTCTGCATCCGCCTCTGCAGCAACGGTAGGAAGAATTCAGCAAGTCGTCAAGAGATGATCGGTTAATGCCGAACAATCCCGCAATACGCACGCACCGGCTCAACCTCTAAGAATCCGATGGCGTAATCTAAGTACAGGACGGATCGGCCTTTGATACAGAAGTGGGTTACATAGTAGTTGAAGCAGACTAACAGGTGCCTACATTTGAGTGGAATCAGCCAGGGAAAAGTTGGCCAAGCACTCAGGCTAGACCATTTCAGTCTGAGATTACGATCGATGTTTTTTCCATGGCTCATTCATCATTGCGTCGGGAATTACTCGTGATAGACGGGAATAATTTGTGATAGACGGGAATTATTTGTGATACTAAGTCAAAGGCCGGGAGCTTCGGAATCTTGAAATTCCCGGGCTTCGGAGCTACTGGGCTACCGGAGGTTTGGATATACGTTTGGAACTCGGGTACCTCTTTCGGGGAAATATATGCGCGCAATTTTTGAACTTACTTGGACTTGATACCTGTATGTGCATCACGCAAGCACCTTCATGCTTCAGGCATATAAAGCGCTGAGGTCTATGCTTTGACATTACCTCGCCAGAATATCACACTTCTGCTACTCCTTCTCCAGCTTTCTACAATTGCCTAAATCTTTATCTCAACAAAACTGAGAATCATGCGTCTTTCCAGCCTTCTTACTCTCGTCATGGCTAGCACGGCCTTCGCCTACTTGAACCAAGCCCCTGAGGGCAAAGTTCAGGCACGAGCAGTCGCTGACGAGGTATGTGACCTAACGAACGCGGAGTTTCCTTTACTTACTACTGGTGTAGGCCGAGGCGATCAACCTTGAAGCTCGTCAACGCACCAGTGGTGCCAGCTCGCTGTCCAGCAGCGCTGCCGCTATGCTTCTCCCTCTGGCTGGTATGGTCGCGTATGGCCTATAAATACCTTCTTGATGCAGAGGATTCAGAATCTGGTCGTTTTATGGAGCACTCAAGAAGCTCCCACCATCCAGATACGCAGGAAACGGGAGAGACATATATCTAGACGCGATTAGATACGCTAAAATCAATCCTCTACCTCTCTATCTCTCATATGTGCGCATGAAGTGTCCTACACGGTCGCAGACTTGGAAGCATCGAATAAACTATCTGCTACAACTACCTCTGCGTAGCTTTCCCGAACGCCTACGTTCCTTTGCCAGTCTCTAGCTGCAATAAGGTCTCGTACTTCTGAATCCGCTTATCCTTGAGCTTTTTGCTTCCATACCATGAGGATGGGCCCTCAATATTGGCTACTTACGGTATTCTAGCCTCAAACGTTGTGTCTGAGTGCCACCAACGCCGATACCTTCTTGACCTGTGGGTTAATATCAGTGATAGAGTCAGACACGAGCCTTTCTAGTCCCTATACTTATCAAAATCAGCGTTATTTGAGCTTCTATCTCAAAGTTGTCGGCGCGCCAGGCCTTACTTCAAGCTTGGATAATAACACCTCTCTATGATCCGGACTAAACCAGTTGTAGCTTGCACCAAAGCTTCCAAGACATGGCCCTTCGAAACAAATTGTCAACTGCTATCTCAATGGCGGGTAGAGAGGCTTCTATGTCGATGTGGTGGAAGCATCTGTCTGTGATGCTCAGCCCTCATCGGTAAGCCTTCCATAGTACGTACTTCATCTCAAATCTCGCGTCCCACTGACCAATTTACCTAAGCGTGGGTAAATTCTCCCAGTCTTCCATGGCTACGACGAGAGCAATAACGTGATTTTCCAGACACATGTGGTAGTCGCAATAGCGGAGAAGTAGTTTCTCAACGGCACGGATTCCTAAGTGTTCATGCGCAATTCGCACTCGAGGCTTGCGCGATGATCGCAGGGAATTAATTGTACCAGCGGCTGGCTTTCGGCATCGCATCATCCCAACTGTCCCAACGACGCGTGTAACAGCCGAGTTTGTACCGACAGCACGTTAGTTACTAGCGATTATCACTATTGTCTCGACCCCAAAGACGATGTAGATCGATGCGATGAGCGTGTTTCATCGGGGCATCGTTGCCCAATCCTGTGGTCAATCCGAGTGAGGGCAGCTCTCCAACTCTACCACGATTATGATAGTCTAGAAGCTATATGAACTTATTTTTTTTTGAGCAGAATCGTCCCCGTTTGTCTGCGATGAGTTCATGAACAGTGGCACGCATCCCACTGAGAGCATTCCATCAGTCGCTATGAAGTATGAAAAGTTAGGTCTATTTCTTATGCACATATCTGACATCTCTATCATAGCTTTCCTTTATTTCCCCTCTGACTAGGAAGATAGGTTAGCGGCGGCCTTTCACATCGGTACGTACTCATGCTGGCCAGAAGCGTCCAGGGGCGTCCAGGATGCGCCCTGACATATCGACATCCCGTATTTCCGTACCTCGTGTAGATGCTAACTTGGTAATGATCTGCGCAGCTTGCATATCTATTGATGTATACTACCAAACCTTCAGTATTCCGCCCAGTTCCGGCGGTCAGATTTGCAACATCGCCTCTCGTCAGCAACTATGGATACAGTTACACTTCCCCCTCCCACCCCAGCGTACTTGGCGCGCAAATCCAAACCTCCGGCTTTAGCCTTAGCACGCTAAGAGAGCTATCGATCTGTCTAGAGTATAGCACCATCGACCAATCTTTCCACACGAGTTGCTCTACCACTAGAAAGTACCGCACACAATCAGTTGAGACCTGCGGTCAGCGCATCAGGTGCAAAGTGCGGGGTGAGCAATAGAATCTAACTACTGCAGCAACAGTAAGTGCAAGACAAGCACGCGACGTGTCCAATCGGTGCTACTTTCCGGTGATAGACGGGTGTCACGGTAGCCGTCATCTAAGCCATCTCCTTAACACTGACGGCCAGACTGTGTAGGGCCGAAGTGCGGACGTTTCGGTCCGCGCCACGATCCGTTCCACCTTATGTACTTTAGACGGGCACTCACCAGTATGAATTGAGTGTCTGGAAACAAGGCGCCCTGCACAAACATTTGTGAACATTCTCAGCTTTGCTATTTGTACATTTTTTTCAATAATAGCCATGGCACATGAAAATACTCAGCAAAGTGTTCAAGAAGATCACCCAGATGACAACCTGGCCCCAGCAAACGCATGCGATCAATGCTGTCGTCGAAAGACAGGTTGTTCGAAAGAGCACCCGAAATGCCAAAGATGCAAGGAGGATGGGCGTATGTGCACGTATTCTATCCGTAGAGGTGCAGGCCGACCAAGGAAGATGTCCAAACACAACATTGATCAGTTCGCCTCGTCCAAAAGAGACTTGACCTCACGTAGGCACATTGGTTATGGGTCCACTAGACACTTGGCTAATTTTGTGAGAATTTCCAAACTCATATGCGACGCAGACTGCTACCCCACATTCAGAGCCCTCGCTATCTACCCCAACGCCCTTTAGCCAATCAGGAGAGAAATTGTATTTTGACTTAAACTATGCAGCAAACCAGAACATTGCCTTAAATAGCTATTCCCAAGCCCCGCAGTACTGGAACGAGGATCCCCCGCTAGTTTCACAACAGTCCGACTGGATGTCTCCGAGTGCTCTGGAACGTGTACAAGAGCGGAATCCATCTGGAAACTGCAGTTGTGTTGCCAGCCTTCTAGAATCTTTACGATCTATGACACCAATCGACTATTTTAATGATGCAACGAAAACTGTTAGTCCCGAGGCTATAGGGCTGATTCGCTCATCCTATAGTACATGCGAGCGACTCATTCAGTGTCCGCATGTTCATCAGAGCGCATGCATTGCGCTCCTCCTCGCTATCATGCAGCATATTGACGATATACTCTATCGTATGACTGCTGTTTTCAAGAGGGAATGCAAAGCTGCTATAAGACTTGAGAACCACAAAAGTCGCGACAAAATCACACCGTTTCTCAGAAGAAGTGACCTTATGCGAGGAATAATGGTGCTTGCGGCAGCGAACTCGATGGATCAAACTGAGTATGGTGTCGAAAAGGATACCCTACGGCCAATCGGAATGTTGCAAGAATACATCAACGAACTTCAGGGTAACTTTGAAGCGCGAATTCCAGAGCTATTTTAAGTGACTTGTTCCACAAGCGAGTGAGTTCCATTGTCATTTTCAGAATGAAATGACTACTCATAACTCTAATCAGCAACTATGAAATAAGTCTTTTAATTTCAGCCACCAGTCGCTATGCTAGCTGAACCTTCGTACCACACCGCGCCATGGGGTTTATACGAAGTGTGATGTGCAGAAATTAGAATTGTGGTTTCATTATTCATTAAACTGGTGTTAAAGCTCTTTTCATTGCGCGTCAAGATAAAGAAAGTGGCTAGAAAGTAGAGGTTATAACTAACCTCAGGCATGATGTTAGGGTCTTCACAGTTGTCTGACAAACCTCCTGACGTTCAATACGGTGAGCAGCTGAGTATTCAGCTTTACATCTCTAGCGAAAAGGAAGAAGAAAAGCCCTAATTAAGAATAACCATTTGAACTCCTTGTAATTACAGTTGCAGATAAGGGTAGGGGCGAAGTTCCTCTTTCTTAGCAGACCTCAGATGTAACCTTACGCTATCACCACCACCACCACCTATACCAGAGGCCTGCGCGCATCTTCAATATGCCTAGAGGACTGATCATGCCCCTAGGCACACCCTGAGCTGCATGCACAACGTGTGCTTCTACGTCTTCCTCTGCCTTTGTCTTTGCAAAGTTTCATCCGGAAAAGCGGAAATTATGACAAGATTTGATCCTCTGCTAAGGTTCTGTTAGATACTAACTAGACTATTGATACATTTTTACATCTTCAACGGGATACAGTGTGTTGGCCCTTGACCGCATCTCCGAAGCGATCACTATGCTATCACATTCACATGCTCACTTCATGCTCACTTCAATTTATAGAACACGGAGCCTACTGGTAGCTGCCCCGATGTATGATGAAGATTGGTCTTAGAGTTCTGAGCCAAATCGAGTAGCTCAAACTATGAGATGTTTGGGCGAGCTGTCAGAATTACTCTCAGATATGGTTAAACCTGTGGTCGATCTGATTTGCTAAGCATCAATACAGCTATGTACTGCCGAGTTGAGGAAATCCCTCTTCATTCAGACTTTACTGATCCAGTTCCTCTACAAAGCAAAACGAAAATCGGGATGCTCATCGCCGAGCTCTGCAATGGTCTTCTCGCTCGTTGGAAATTGCACCTTTCCTTGCTCTCGCTTGTTGTTCTCTCGCCTACATCCGAACCATAAGATTGTCGCAGTCAGGGCTCCCATACATGCAAGGCCAAGGCCTGTGCTGAAACCAGTCTTGAATCTCGGTGTCTCCTTGAAAAGAAAGACATTGGAACTTACGAACGCACCAGCAGTACCGAAATTGATGATGGCTGCCAGCGCCACTGCACGCTTGTTCCCACTACCACAGTTGATAGAAACCCAGATGATCGATATGGGCATGGCGAGGTAGCACCCACAAGCAATGAAAAACATGCCCATGTATCGCACTTTCGGATTAGGAGGGTACGCAATCTCTACTGCCAGACCTGTGGCAAGTGTGAGGAAGCCCATGACGTAGAAGTAATAACGACGCTGCAGCCACTCGCTTGTATAGGCGAAGATGACTGAGAATGCCGCACCGACGAGGTATACAGGGATAGTGTGTACTTGGGCTTGAATGGCGGTGTATCCGAGACCTTTGAGGATAGTAGGCTGGAAGTTGGCAAGAGAGTTGGCATTCTCTGTGACACCGAGGTTCATGAGGACACTGGCTAAGGTCAGTACTGGATTTCAAACTTTGAGCATCTGCTTACCCAGCCCAGATCTTCCAGTCTTTGAGATAGTGAAGGGCCTCCTTGAACGTGATGTCTTCTTCGGACACAGAGTTTCCATCAGCCTTGATTCGCGCAAGCATGAGGGCCTTATCTTCAGGCGACAAGAATTTGCACTCTCTTGGGAACTGCGGTATGGCTGGCCAGGTGGCCATACTAACGAAGATAGTGACGCAACCCTCAATAATGAAAATCCTTTCAGACTTGTTAGCCGCAGTCTCCAACATTTGTTAAAAGAGTTTACACACCATCGCCAGGCTCCGTACCCTGCAGTGCCATCCATCCTCGCGATCAATGACGAAAGAAATCCATTGATGGCACCAGCAATGATACCAGCGGTCAAGAACAAGACGTAGCGGGTCAAGTATTCCGTCTTGGTGTAGTACGATCCGATCAAGTAGGCGGCACCAGAGATGAAAGCAGACTCAGCCATGCCTTCAAGCAGACGACAAATGACGAGCTGCTCCCATTTCTTGACCAATCCGCATCCAATAACAGTGATTCCCCAGAAGAACATCATCACACAGAGACTCTTCGGTCCATACTTCTTGAAAACAATCTGAAGAGGAATGCCAGCCACAAGGTATCCAAGGTTGAACACCCATACACAGATGTTGAAGCGTTGGCCGACAAGGTGCAGCTCCTTTTCCATGCCTTGGATCTTAGCATTTCCAATGTTGGCGCTTGAAATCGATTCAGTACACACATCTCGACAAGGATCGGACCCGACTTACCGGTCAATGAAGTTTACCAAGTACAGAAGCCATAGCACCGGTAAGATCCTCAGATCAAGCTTACGAATGAGACGTTTCTCAGCAGCACGATCAATATTGGGCTCCAGTGTCGAAGCCGTTGGAGACACTGGAGTGTCTTGTACAACGGCGCCCTTCACAGACGATGCCGGGTCTGCCATCGCGAGTTTGTGGGTGTTTTATCTTGTAAAGAGTCAAAGTGCGACTCAAAATTGATGAGGGGTGTCACTTGTGTGGCGGACCGGCAAGTGACGACGCTAGGTTGCAATGCAGGGCAAAGGTCGGCTGTAGAAGCAATACGGACTGCAGACCTTACTAGGAGACATATACGTTCACGCGGCACATGAGCTAGGGGCCCTAGGCATTAGGCGAGGAAGCCGTTTGAGAACGGACGGAGAAAAAGTCTAGAACTTGCATGAGCCGCTCTTGGGCGTAGAGATTTCGCGAAGACGGTCGTGAAGCTCGAATTGTCTGCCTTGCCGTGATCTGCACAGACGCTGCTGTCTCGTTGGAAGCACTCTCCACCACATCCTGATTGTGCGATCTAAACGGGCCGTTTACAATTGGCCGTAGTAGATCCGCACGTATGCATGTCGTGAAATAAACGGGGAGCTAAAGCGTATCATTGGTGTATACCATGCATTTGGACCCTGCCGTCTCGTATCCGACCAGAATTTCGGAATCCTTCCCACAGAAGCGATCCTTCGGGAACGGCAATGTTCCCCCACCCGCCACGGTCCGTATATAGCTTAAGACTCTGACAATGCAAAACGAAAAGTAAAGCCGCCCACACTGGTTGCAAAAGGCATTGTTTAAGGCAGAGTGTGATGATGACTGGGCTCGATGTACTTGTGAAGGCGATAGGATGGAGACGTAATTTATATCCCCAACCGATGCTACGCATGTTTGCGGCCCAAAACTAACAGTCAATCAACGTTGAAATATCGACATGTAAGGAGTGCATGCATGTCACTCTCCGATACAGAGAGCTACGGCACCAATTATTCCGGGTCGACCACATCTTGGCACTGGCACAGCAAGGGTACCCTTGTCGCTTCCACTACATCAATCTATGCCCACTAAATGATTTGGTACCTATCAGCTTTGCGTAAACGAGATGGTTTTTTCACCGCTCACACGTGGGCTGATTCTCGTACCACATCTACATTCACTAACACATTATCGGTCCGTCTACCTAGACGCCTAAACGCCTTTGCCGACTGGCACACTCCTGAATAGCTCTATGCGTCATCCATGACTTGATCAGTTGCGCAATCACAATCTATGCGAAGAAATTTGGTCGTCAAGAGATCCTCAGCCAACGTGTGCCTTTCGCATACCAAGGTAGCGCACACTGCTTGTTCGTTCATCAATGAGTGTTTGGCCTTGACAGTGGCTGGAATTATGCCGACGGACATGCCATTACCCGTCCTAAAAGCTCTTGCCATGCCCAGAGAGTAAGGAAGGTCGCTGCTGATACATCATATTGCCTCGAATCACGTTTCAAGCTCAGTGACCCGAGGCGGGCTACCGGAGTGTGAGGCATATGCGTATAGCTTTTTCTTCCAGGTACCTTGCATGGAGCCCGTGTGCCAGGACACATCATAACGGTCTTTAGTCGCTTGCCCTTGCCACTGATGATTGATCTGGAGGCGATCCTGATCGGAACACTGCCCCGTTGAAACCCAATCATAATACCGCCGTAAGGTACCAGGGAGATTTTGGTAAGGATTAAGAGGAGTTTGGACACACTGAGCCTTTGCACGGTCAATGCAGTACCGGTCGTATACAGTGAGCATGTCTGCAATGTCAAACACTTTCCAATCGATGTCTTTGATAGAACCGGTAGTCGGCCAGCTCTCGGTCACTTATAATCTCTGATTTACTTACTCGCCGCATCGACTTTTCAATCTATGTTCCTCAGAGTAAGCACACGAGCACACGAGCACTCTGACTCGGTACGGCAACATGATCTTCAAAGCCTATCCGGAAGAGCAAAGCCATATGCGATGGATAACGATCACCATGACGGCGATTGCAACGCTGCTCCTCTTTTGCAGGATTATGGCCACAGTAAAGAACAGAGGCTGGCTTGGTGTAGAAGATGCCTTTGTGATAGCAGCAAACGTAAGTTTGAGAAGATCAAAGCATATCACTTGCTGACCATACTCAGATCTGCCTGATTCTGCTAGCAACATGTATGTACATAGCGACCACATACGGCTTTGGAAAGCGTATCGCAGATATCAAGGAGTCTGGCGGTGACGTTAAAAAGGCATTGAAGGTAAGCTCCGATGTCATGTTCTGCTACGGAGACCCCAGATCAGTTTACTCCGTTCACGTCGTGCAGCTGGCTGACTTGAATTATCTAGTATTTCTGGATGACCTTTACGTTCTATACCCTCACAAATGGCTTCAACAAAATGGCCTTCATCGCGTTGTACTATCGCGTATTTCCAATGAAGGGCTTCAGACAGGCCTGCTTAGTGTTGGGAGTCATATCCCTCGGCTGGACTGTTTCATTCCTCTTTGTCGGCATTTTCCAGTGTAATCCGATCGACCGCGTCTACGACCGCAAAATCCCTGGGACATGCATCAGTTTTGCAGCGCACCGGTACGCAAATCCAGAGACATGGCTTGAGACATTCAGGGCATACCTAAATGTATTATCCTAGCACTAATCTTAACTATAGATGGTCCAACGCAAGCCTTAATCTTCTTACAGATCTCGCTATCTTTATTCTACCCATGCCTGTAATCATGAGGCTCAACATGTCTTTCGGCTCGAAAATCGGACTGGTCATACTTTTTTCTATGGGATTCTTCATTTGCTTGACCACGGCATTGCGCATGGCTACCTTACCACTGAGTCTTCACACCAAAGAGCCAACTTACGAATCCGCGCCTGCGAACCTATGGAGCTTTATTGAAGCAGCTACAGGTGTGATCTGTGCATGTCTCATCAGTCTTCGCAAAACTGTCGGATCTATGTGGCCCAAGAGATGGAGAAGTTCCAAAGGATCCTCGAGACACTACCAGCAGTATGGAAGCGGCGTCATGGGCTCGCATGGAATGACGTCCAGACTCGGCCATGAAACACGGACTGGGAACAACTTCCCTCTCAGTGACATGAAGAACGGAGCAAGAGGACCTGCGGATGCGTATCGTAATATCAGTCCCAGCGAGAGCCAGGAGCAGATCATCAAGGGAGGCAAGGTCGAGGCACACATCACGACAAAAAGCAGGCCAGAAAGTTCAGATGGCAGCGACGATCTGATCATGCAGGGCATAACAGTCACCACAGACGTCAAAATTGTTCGAGACTGATGCCGTTGAAGCTCGGATATCTGTAGGATAGAATCTCAGACTTCTAGTCCATCACGAGTGCGGATCATCTAGACCTTGCCTGTCGAACGATTCGCAAACAGCATCGAATTATGCGGATCTTTGCCCATGTCACCCTGGATACAGATCATGTCAGATCAAAGCTGTCTTCTCATCAGTTCGACGATCTTTACTGCAAACCTCGTAGTTCGCAGATCACGGGCGGTTCGTCGAGAAAACGGGTCGCTTTCGCATCTCGGTCGAGCAACAGATCAGCAGTTATCTCGATGCGCGAATATCCAGGGTCGGATGGTTCGATTGCTGCACGGGCGGCCCAGTGTTAGATGCGCCAAGTAAGGCGCGCCGAATGTAACGCCGCCGGTTAATGCAGTCACAATTTCCGCTAGCTGCATGTCGTTTATCAACACTCTCTCATCGACCCCTGCAGAATATCGGCTGCACACGAAAAATCAGGCGTCAAGTTTTAAAATCCATTTAGCTCAGTCGTGGTTGGGCAGAGCAATGATTTCGGCTCGCGCTGACTGGGCCCACTACCAGTCAGTGAACGGAGGATGTTCCAGAATCCAGTGTACGCCAGTGAACTTTGGTACTTCCCTTAGTTGAAAACGAATTACTCCGGCCTACTGCACTTCCACAACTCCGGTCTGCATTCTTGTGAACGGTCCTGCCACAATGTTTGCCGCTCCGCCTCTTGAAAAGCCACTGTCTCTAGCCATCATTGGTGGTGGCATTGCTGGTTTGACGCTTACAATCGCTGTTCTCAAACATGCTCCTCACATTTCCATTGCTCTGTATGAGTCCGCAGCAGCTTTCGGTGAAATCGGCGCTGGTGTTGGGTTCGAGCCAGTTATGGTGCGCACAATGGGCCGGATCGATTCACGTATCGCTACGGCTTTCGAGAAATGCAACAAAGGCAACACTGTAACAAATCCACCCCGGTGGTTTGTTTTACGTGTTGGTGACAAGAGGAAAATTATCGATGCGTCGCAAGAAGAGGTTGTTTTAAACAAGGGGCCGGGAAAACGCAAAGTGAAACTGGGGGAAGAATTATTTGTGATGCCGGCACACAGCGGTCCAAGAGGCGGTGTTCATCGAGCACATTTTCTAGACGAGTTGGTCAAACTTGTGCCAGGCGGTATCACGCAATTCAAGAAGAGGCTTTTAAACGTTACGGAGGCGGATGATGGCTCCGGCGATGCCGTGTTGCATTTCGCCGATGGAACCACCGCTCAACACACGGCAGTGCTGGGATGCGACGGCATCAAGTCGCGCACACGTGCGCTCGTTCTTGGAGAATCTGACGCAACTTCTGCAGTATTTTCAGGAAAATATGCATATCGAGGACTCATTCCAATGGAGAAGGCGGTCGAGATCATGGGAGACGATCAGCCAAGAACAGCGCAAATGTATGTTGGGTACCATGGACATGTGCTCACTTTTCCGATTGCACATGGCACGATTCTAAACGGTACTTCACTTCTTTTGATCTCCCGCGTGCGATAGACATGCTAACATACCTCAAGTTGTCGCGTTTTCGTCAAGACCGACTTGGACAGATCCAAAGTGGGTGGTGCAAACTTCTCGAGTGGAAATGCTTGAAGACTACAAGGACTGGAGTCCTGCAGTACGGAATTTGATAGCGAATGTGCAGTCGCCTGACATTTGGGCGCTCTTCAACCACCCGCCTGCGCCGACCTACTACAGCACCAAGCCACTTATCTGTCTCGTGGGCGATGCAGCGCATGCGTCGACGCCTCATCAAGGCGCTGGTGCGGGCATGTGTGTCGAAGATGTATACGTACTCAGTAGTCTGCTCTCAAGCTGCAAGTCTAGCTCAGATATTGTGAATGCAGTACATGCATATGATGCTGTAAGAAGACCTAGGAGTCAGAAGCTGGTTAAGACAAGCAGAGAAGCCGGCATGCTATGGGAATTTGAAGGAGATGGTATTGGAGATGACTTGGGAGCCTTGGAGCAAAATGCTCTGAAGCGAATGGACTGGATCTGGAATCACGATATCACGGAAGATTTAGACAGGGCTAGGGAGATTGTGCGTGGGCCAATGTGAACTCGCCTCGGTTGTGACTCATTCGTATGGCGATTGCTAGAGAAAAAGTAAATGCTCATACGCTATAAGCACTAAAAATAAGCACTCAATCCGTAATCTCCCTGAATACTCATGGTTTTGTATGAAGACAGGTCAAGAAGTCGTGTACTAGCACGCACTTAGCGGCCCGCGGCACGGCCGAATGCTCACACTAACGATTGCCTTGTCCGGCAAACAACAACCACGTTAGTTCGGCGCTGGAGCTCTACTACACGTTCATGCTGATTGTTCTGGTTTCCAGTAGCAATGTATGTTTTTGCGTTTGTTCATGTTCTCATTCTCTTTAGTCCAGCCTGTACTTAGGTCATTAGATATTTTAGCTGTTGATAACTACGGACGTGCCATCTGATACCGTGAGACCATCATCAAGCTAAAGCTGGACATATTTTGCTCCTCTAACACGACTGCCAGCCGTTGATGATACAGCGAGAATCACGGCTGAAGCCCCGATCCTTCCACTGCGAAAATTGATCAACGATCTTAGGGCCAATAAAATCCGCCGCCCGATCCATAATCTGACGCTTGTCGCCTTCGCAGCAGTCCCAGTTTCCGTAGCCAGTCTTTCCGTTGGAAAGAGTGATGTGCATATAATTGCGTCGGTTGGAGCCGGGAGAATTGGGAAAGTTGACCTGTTCGTAAATTAGTTTGAACTCGTAAAGCTATTTTGAAAGCGTGGGAGACGTACGCGAACAACATCGCCAACGTTGCAACCCTTCTTGCCAGTAACGTCGTAGCAGTTGGTCGGTCCTTGGATCTCGCGAGTGGTCACAGCCTCCAAAGAAAGCGCGACAGCGGCCATGAGCAACTTGCGGACTTCATCGTTCTCCCATTGAGCGCCAACGGACCAGATGTCGGTGTCACCTGTTCTTGTCAGCTTGTATTACATGGATTCCAGAAACAGAATGCTCACAATTCTCGACGCCGCCAGGCCAGTGAACCATGCAACGGCTAGTGAAGGTAAATGTGCCAAACTGCACGCCATTACAGTCGCGGTTATTGTTGGGCGAGCAACGGCGGTCGAGCAAGGCGTACACAGTCTTGTAAAGATCTGCCCCGGTCATAGTGCCGACCGAAACCTTGTCCTTGCCCATCCAGATTTGGATGGTGCTGTAGTCGAAGTAATCGAAAGAGGGATCGTAGCCCTCAGCTTGATGTCATGCCACGTCAGCTAATGATCGGATCAACAGAGGATCAGAAGAATTTACCTGTCATGTTCCGGTTTGGGAGAGTGATGTCGAGCAGCTCAAGGCCGTCCTCAGAGAGCGGAGCTGCACTGACAAGAGCGATCAGACCAATGGCCAGGAAGAGCAAGAAGTTGTACAGGAACATTCTGGTAAGGCCCCAAAGATGTAAGGATGGTGTCTTGGCTGGTTGGCTCTCGTTTTCCGTTCTACGAGAGCTGCCCTGTGGTGAGCGACTTCAGAGGGAGAGGAGGCTGATATAGAAGGGGGAAGAGAGCCTCGAGCTAGCGGCCAAGGTTTTAGTGAGGGAGCAGGTGGTAATTAGTGGGGCTGCCTCCGTGGTGATTGAGCGTGAGCGCCCACTGAGAATAGCGAGATTATATGTTCCGAAGACCAAGTGAAAGATACTTGTTTGATGCCAGTGTGATTTTAGACGGGTCCATCGTTTTCATTCACCTATCTTCTTCAAGCTGATGCATGCACATTGCCACCACGTCCACTTGGACTTTCGTTTAATGCTTGTCAGTTGTTGCCATACCCTTTCCCATGGTAACCATACATTGAGTGACCTTTGACTCCTCCCGAGGAGTATGAGAAGTTCTGTCCAGCGGTCAATCTAGACCTGGAGGCAATCGCTTGTGGTGTCAGTTCCATCGGCAGGAACGAGCGCGTGGCAATTAATACTACAGAACCCGGGGGAGAGACGCTACTTTAGCATTGAAGTACACTCCTTTAGAGTTTGCATGAAATTCCATCATCTTCATCACGATTTCCATCTTCTCAGTTCGTGCTGTCATGAGCTTCGTGTACAGTCCCTGCGCCGCGCGCACTGTTCTAGGGTAACTGACGTCGTATAATCGAGCAAACGGCTGCGGACCAAAAACTTTCCATCCAAAGGTTTCGAATTTCACATGAGAGCAATAAATCGCACGCGATGCTTGGATAAGTTCGTATGTACTCTCCACTCATGTATCATCCAGCACTATTGATGTAAAGGTATCATGCGGCCACCATTACGCGCAAGCGATCGACCCCAACCAATGGGCGCAGGAGTGGGCGCAGGCCGTAATGACAAGACCCTAACTACGATGTAGCTGACTGTCATGCACGCTATCAACACTCTTTATTTTCCATCTCACCGGAAAGCAGTCGATATTGAATCATTGCAAGTATCTTCTGCGGGATTTCGACATTGCAGAAGATATGGTTCCTGAGGCTGCGGGGCAGCAATCCTCAACTTCAGCCTCAGCTCAGCCTGAAGTAATACCGCGAGATGACAAAACGGCCATCTTTCGACCTACTCAACGAGAAATCCGAGTTCTCGATCTATTGCCCGGAAATACCGGCGATCAGATTGAATGCAAGGTCCGCATCATCAGTCTAGATGGCAAAGAACAGTACGAAGCCTTGTCGTATGTATGGGGTGAACGCAGCACTCCAAAAGAGATAGTGGCATCTGGCCAGAATGTGTCTGTCACTGAGAATCTCTACGCTGCTCTCGAGCGACTGCGCAATCCGCAGCAGATACGCACAATTTGGATCGACCAGTTGTGCATCAACCAGTCAGACAACCTCGAGCGATCGAACCAAGTCGCCATGATGAGGGACATCTACAGGAGGTGTTCTGTATGCGTCATCTGGCTCGGAGAACTAGGCGATGTTGATAGTCAAGCGGCTACTGCTGTGTTCGGCTTTCTCAAGGAAGTCGCAGCGATAGCGACCACCGAGTACCTTGGCCTACCAATCCTGTTCAGACAGACCCCAGAGGGAGAAGCTGCACGGAGAGCCTTTGCAGCGTTCGCCATGTACGGTAATCCATGGTGGAGCCGCATTTGGACTGTACAAGAAGCAATAATTCCGCACGACGCTGTGTTCGTCTGGGGCCATCTAACAGTGTCGCGAGCCGATATCCTAGCGACGTCGCGTCATCTACGGAGTGATCTGATGCACGCTCATTTCCCAGAAACGTTTAAAGCCAAGCGTGTCCATCACTATGAGATGTTGCGACGTATGTTGTATCCCGTACACGGCTTCATACACTCCAGCAGCCATGACGGGCCGCTCGATCTACTCATGCGATGGCGGCACCGCGACGCTACGGATCCTCCGGATAAAGTTTATGCTCTGATGGGGTTACTTCCTAGGGATGTTATTCCAAGCGCCAGATCATATGATTACGAAACACCTGCTTCACTGCTCTTCGCAAACGTCACGTTCGATTTGATCCAACTCGAGCAAGGCCTCAGGCCTTTTATTGGATCCAGCGAGATGTCACACAAGACTATGGGCCTTCCGACATGGGCTATTGACTTTGCAACCACCAACCGCCTTGGCAGGCGACAACTGAAGTGGTGGAATCACTCTCATCGCTATCGACAGTTTTCTGCATCTGGTGCGGAATTGGTGCAGGCCAGTCTCTTGGATAGAGGAATAATACTGTCACTTAAAGGGTCATTTGTTGATGAGATAGAAGTATGCAGCGATGTCTATGAAGTACCTGACAACGTGCCGTTCGCTTCGCACAAACTTTACAACACAGTGATGGATTGGACCAAGCTCCTGGACGATTGGCGTAATTCGCACGGAAACCCAACAGAGTACACGTCTGGTGGGTCATGGAAATCAGCGCTTTACAAGACGGTGCTGGGTGACCTCATCATGGCAGAATATCCCATCGAACGCGCGAAACCCCTGCATGAAAAGTATCTGGAAAACTTGTGGACGTCACTTCTTCTCGACAAGACTCATAACTCGCTCTATGAGTCGTTATGCGGTATAGTCCCGAATCAAGCTTTTTTCATCACTAAGAAAGGATACATTGGCGTTGGACCGCCAGATGCACGCCCTGGGAACGAAGTCTGGGTATTGTACGGCGGCCAAGTACCATTCGTCCTGCGCAAAATCAACCGAAAGTATGACATGGAAAACGTCCATCGGAGAGAATTTGTAGGTGACGCCTACACTCACGGAATCATGGATGGAGAAGCAATCCAAGCACACCACGAGACTGAAACCATATGGCTTTCATAAGGTGGCTCAATAGCGTAATATCGCACACGAAGAAGCACTCCACTCAAACCCCGAGACCCAGAACATACGTCTTTCACAGGTCGAATCTCAAGACTATTACTTCTACCTCCTGCTCTTCACCCCAACCACCCCCCTTCAACCCCCTTCAACAGCTCCCCTAACCACCCCGCATCCTCCTCGCACAACTCCGCATCAAACCCATGATCCCCTTCCGGACTTACAACCTCCACCCTTACATGCGGAAACCTTCCCCTCACCCTCTCCACAAACTTTTCCGTCCACTCTACCGACACAACGCTATCATCCCTTCCATGTATAATCCACATCGGCACCCAAAACCTCGCGTCTTCCACCGCCGTATCAGGCATGATATGTTTCCCCTCCCCGAAGAATTCCCCCCAGCGGCCGTAGGCGCGCAGCATCGGTGCAAGCCATGCACGCGAGGGGGGCGTGGCGCTGCTCGTTATCGAGCCAGGGGGTATGGACGCGATGAAGGCGTCGAGCGTGGATTTGGGCGGGATGGATTGGCCCATTAGGATGTCGTCTGGCGACGTAGGGAACGCGCTTGTCACGGGGTATTGTAAGAAGCATGCAGTGAATGTACCTTGGGGTTGCGTGAGGATGGATTGCAGCGCGCACCAGCCGCCTGCGCTGTCGCCGTGGACGAGGACGTGGGCGAAGTCTAGCTCAACGGAGGGGTTTTTGGTGAAGAGATAGGAGGGTAGATTTTCTCTGAACCAGGTGTGGAAGTCGGCGATGTCTGTGAGGATGTCGGAGCCACTGTGTTCTGGAGTAAGGCGGTAGTTGGGTAGGACGGCGATTGCGTTGTTGCGGTGGAGGAAGGGGACGAAGTATGCGGCGAACCAGTTGGGATATAAGGCTGTTCCGGCGGTCTGGATGGCTTTATTAGCAATGGAGATGGTGTTGAGGATGAAAAGTGTGTACCAGACCACCGCCATGCCACTTGATCATTACTGGACATTTGCCCGGCTTGATGTCTTTGGGTACCAGAACATTTGCTTCAATTTCATGCTCGCCGACCTTCTTATATGACGTCTTGTATACATCGAAGCTATCGAAGCGAGTAGCGGGAGTAGTGCTGAGAGACATGTTTGTCTTTTAGATATCGCGATGTCGAATTGGTAAGAACAGATGGACAGGTCAGGGAGGTTCGTGAAGGTCTTCGACTCTTCATATACCTCTTCCAACCCTCCTCACTATGAATACAACGCCCTTCTCGCACGCAATTTTCTTACTCATGCTACAACTCAAGCGTCAAGCATCGTGCATGTCCTAATCCGGAAGAGGAGATTCAAGTCTGTGCTTCGTATGTGCCTGCCAAGTCTAGTAAATTCAGTCCGTGCGCAAGATGACTAGCTTAAGTTGAAGTTTGTCAGCAGTCAGATGAAAGGGCGGCATACCAACTACTGGGAAGGGAACGAACGTCCGCGGTCTATCAGGAATAATGATGTATCAGTTTTTTCTACACAATGCCGCTACCCAAGAACACCTTGCTAATCAAAGCAAGCCAGGTCCAAACACTAGACGTACATACACACACAAACATCCCCACATCACAAGACGCTCATTCCGAATCCTCTTCCTCCCGTGCATCGTGGTAATTGTCCGAGTGACTGGTAGTACCCTCTATGATGAACCCACGGAAATGGATTTCCTGTCTACACGGGTGTCAGCAATGGGGTCGCGAGAGCTCAAAGTGATACAGGTCTCAAGACCTCGCTTCTTCGAGTTCAAGCTCCAGTTGCCGGATGCGCTCGTCCTTCTCGCGATCTGAGGGCTCGTGTGAACCGAGCTTGCCCTTCAAGTGAGAGACTTCGCGAACAAGGAGTGCGATCTGGTCGGACTGGTCGGACATGACGCGGTTCTGGTGCTCCAGCTGAGATTTGATGTCGGAGAGGGCGTCACGAAGTGCCGATGCAGGACCGCCGGAGCTGGCTGCGGGAGCGGAGGTCGATGCTGAGGGGGTGTGCTCAGAAGACTTCAAAGTTGCGCCAGGCTCTGATGGGGCCATCGTAGGTGCAGGGGTCGGCTTTGCGGGAGTCGGCTCAGGGTCCCTGGTGATCGCTGGACCCCTAGTCTTCTCTTCTTGGCGAGAAGCGGTAGCTGTGTGGCGTGAAACAGGCTTGGTCACCTCCTCGAAGCTCGACTCGCTCGCCTTGTCGGATACATCGTCGTCAGCAAACTTGGAAGCGCCTGCAGCAAGCGATTGCTTGTTGTCATTCATCGTTGGCGGCGGTCCGCGTGAAGCGACTGGTGCGGGTGCTGACGACTGCGCTGGCTTCTCAATGGTGGCAGCCGGAGTGGGCTTGGATGCTGCGGCTGCAGGTTGCGAAGGCTTGGGGATGGACTCCGCTGGCACTTCCTTCGGCGCTTCACCATCATAAACACTCTCGAGCGAAATCTTTGGAGGAACTGCAGTCTTTCCACCGAACCACTCGTCTGCCGTTGTGCCAGGCCTAAGGCCTGTTGTGGGCGGGTAAATGTCGCTCTGGAACATCTCTGATCGGCGGGGCACGATGAAGGACACGGGCTCGATGTAGGTGTCGTTAACTGTCTTGAATGCGCGAAGCACTTCATTGTCATGCAGGTTGATACCGCGCTTGGGCATGAAGGCGACTCCACGCTGGGGGTTAGGCGAAGTGTATTGGGTAAGGTACTCGAACTTGTCGTTCTCGTATTCGTAGTATCGGATGTTGCCGTCGCTACGCAAGTCAGTATGGTCTTCTTCATGATAGATCTGAATCACCTACCCCTTGCCTGCGAGGTACAGACACTGTGTGCCGTCATCCCAGAATGGCATGCACACACCAGAGATGGAGTCGAGGATCTCAAAGCCACCAATGGGCTCACTGGGGTTGCGGGGATCCCACAGACCCAGCTGGCGGTCGCTCATGCGGGAGAATCCCGTGGTCGCGATGCGGTCATGCTCGCCCATCCAAACAGCGCGGCTGTTCTTGGCTCCAGGATGCCCGGGCACTTCCTGCGCAGGCTTCTCCTGGCGTACATCCCAAACGCGCAGCTTCTTGTCTCGGGAAGTTGTAACCAGGTATGCTCCGTCGGCGCTCCACGACAAGGACTGGACGATGTCTTTGTGCGTAAGGGTAAGCCTCGCTTTGCCAGCTTCGACATCCCAGAGCTTCACGGTGCAATCACCAGACGAGGAGGCGAGTACGTTCTCGGCCGCGGGGTTGAAGAGGACGTGTCCGACTTTCCTGGTAGGGTATTAGGAGAAGTTCAGGAGGGATCGGAGCCCAAAGGTACGAACCTCATATGGCCGCTAAGCTTCACCTGCGGAGAAACATCTGCGGGCTCTTCGGCGTCTGTGTGAAGCGTGAAGTTCTCCGGCACCTTCCAGATGAAGACCTATCCATTGTCAGCGCGTGCGTTTCGACTTTGGCTTTGGGCTTCAGTGACGTACTTTGCCATCGTCAGAGGCAGATGCAATCAGCGAGTCGTTGAAGGGACTCCTATGAGCTAATCAGCACTGTTCGTAGTCTCCCGTATCGAGTGGGTGCGCGTACCAGTCAGTGTCGAGGACGGCAGCCGTGTGCCCGCGGAAGAGGGGGATCTGGTCGGGCGCGCGGCCCTTCTCGTTGATGGGGATAACGGCGAAAGCGCCACCTCCGCTGGCTTCCCAGTTGACTGCGATGTATTCGGGGTTGGCCTAGGGGGTGTGAGTGCGTCATTCTTGAGGTCGCGTGCACGTTGGGCTGACCTTGATCAGGTTGGTGTCCCAGGCGTTTTTGGAGATGCGCAGGTTGTCATAGCACTGCTCCTATGGGGTCGTTAGTGTCAGTATATAACATGTTATTCAACGCGATCGTACCTTCTTTGCGCCTTGTCCAAAGACATGACCTACATGGAATTGTTAGGATAGTAAGCTTAGCTGAAGCGCGCATCACAACTCACGATACTTGGAAGCTCTCACGAAACGGCCAGCCATGGTGAAAGTATCAAAGCAATGATCTTGAGAGGGAGGATTAAGAGTTTGTGTAGTGCTCCTCGATGTACAAGGAGGCGTAAGGGGAGATGGCGGCTGTGTAATGGTTTCGAAGTCGCAAGAGTGTTTCAATGGAAGCTGCGACCGACCGCGCTAGTCGGTGGGGCGGGACCGGGGTCCTTGTCCCTCGCTATTTCGAGGTGTCCATAACAACCGCTTCCTTGCATCACTCCACACTCCACACTCCACGTACACGACGTCACTCACACAAAAACATGACAACGATGGGCGTTGACAACAATATACAACACATTCTACAAGCCGGAACAACTTTCCACGTACTCACTCGTGTGAGCCTTAAATTTCAAAAGAGCTTGGATAATTCTTGCACAGTGTATGCGCAGAGGAACGTGTATTGAGGCCCAAACTGGGACAGGAAGAGCGCGCTCCTCGCATATACACCACAAAACGTCTCTACATCACGGTGCACTGCGGAGTAATACTCCCAAGATCCTGCAGCGCTACACGACCCGCCCGTGCCTCACCCATGCCCAACTCTTCACACTGACCTCGAATCCATACCGCCCAGTCACCCTCACCAGCTTCAATGACTACGTTACTATCAGGATACACAACCCACTGAATGCCAGTCATCGCCTTATCAACGCCCATGTTGAACAGCCGCGTTTGCTTGCCGCTCCAGCCATCAAAGACGTCACCCAGCGCCAGGCGAATGTGGTTTTTGAACGCCGCTTCGGCCATGTATGTATACCGCCCGATGTACTTACGTCGCCGTATTTTCCCTTTGCGATCGTCGTTGGGAAATTTCTCGGCGCATCCGTCTGTTAGGCGCAGATGCTTGATGTACGCGTCGAGTGCGGGCACGATGTCGCGTACGTGGGAAAGAGCTTTGGGGTGTGGGTTTCTGTAGTCGAAAGCGTTGTCTAGGTGTTGCGTGAGTATGGGTTTGATGTGGTAGAGCATTACGCCAATCGCATAGCCGACGTTCCAGGGCTCATCGGCCTTGGTGCGCAGTAGCGCTATGGTGGTCGGGATTTCGAAGTCACGGCCGTTCTCTTTCGGGGCGGGATATGCGTATCGCTCGGTCGCGACAAGCCTAGCATGTTTTGGAGGTGAGTTGCGGACACCAGGCCAATCTGTTTGTAGTGGGCGTTTGTTGTTCATGTTTGCAGGTCGATGAGGCAGTTTTATCAAGCTGATCGACCCTGGTAAGTGGGGGAGCTTATATTCAGGCCTAGTTGTCCCATTGTGGGCTTCACACTTTGGGCCTCACGCACAGCAATCTTTGACTTTCACATTATAGCGGATCTTTGTTTATTTAAGTCGTCGCTTTGTCTCATTGACATTGTGATGCTTTGTCTGGAAAACCAAGTCTAAACCATTAGGACCACCTACGTGCAACATGATCTCAATGGACGCGGTCCTGCGGACCTTGGCTGTATCTCTTATTTGCGGTTGCCGACGTTCCCGAGATTGCCCAAGAATACAACAAGCACCGCTGCATATGCGGCTGAAGCTGCGAACAGTTCTTGTCTTTTTGCCCCCGTCAGCAAGCCCATCGTCACTGAAAACAGGAAAATGAAAGCCACCAAGATGCCCATCGCCTCAATAGTGGCGGTGGATTTTCCGGCGGACGTAACCTGGTATAATGTTATGATCGGAATTATGAGCAATACCAGAACTATCAGAGTCATAACCATGGTTGCCGTTTTTGTGATGGTGGATGGCAAATAATGGTATACACCCAAATTTCGATCTCCGGGCCGCGATTGTTTTCCCGAGAAGAGCCCCTAATGAGTCAGCAGAGCGTGCGAGCCTTGTGTTGGGGGTTCCATGTACTCTCCCGATCCTTGTGGGTAAGCGTTCGATGCCTTCCTCGATCCATTCGTCGAAGTGGCCCCATTCGGTGTTCGGTCGCAGTGTCACTAGATCACGCTTTCTCTTAATGAACTCTTCCTCAGGCTGGTAACTGAACGGCTTCATGTTACAGAACCATGTTCTCATACTAATATAGTCTCGATCCGAGGGCTTCTCGAGGGCATTGATTTCTCGTGTTTTCAGAAGAAAGTCATCATACTTGGCCAATTTATCATGTATCGTTTCGAGAAGGATGGCGCGGTCGCTCATCAGCTTGCCGGCTTTCCGGGCTCTCGTCTCATCCTTCATACGCGACGATAGCACTCTTTTATTGGTACCATTGTCATCTAGTTCATCCATGTCGCGCAAATCAGTTTCAAGAACGCGCAGCTCATCCTGGAGCTGTAAGAGAATCCGTGCGTGCAAGTAGCCAAATCCCCGATATACAGAGAAGCTAAGGTCAGACTGGAATGCTGCTTGCTGCGGGTAGCCAGTGGGATAGTCTGATACTACGCAGACGATGTCAGCCAACAACGGGAACGTATTAGTGTCGGCGTAGATACGAACACTGTTCAACGATACAATCTTGAATCTCGGTTTTCATCATCTTCTCTTCCTGCGCTTTGGCGAGTTTTTGCTCTTTTCGTTGCGCCCGCTTGGAGCTTCTCTTGGTGGCTGAGCAGGTCAGCGTGCAATCCCGCTTTTCTTCTACTGCGCTTATTACGTGGCTTGGTACTCTCAATATCCGGTGGATTTTGCCCACGACCGGTGCCGAAGATTCGCAAAACGGCACTCAAAGGCGTTCCCGTATGGTGTGTTGATGCTGACATCGCGATAAGGGACTTTTAGAATCAGATTACCAGCACGAACGTTGACAATAGCCAAAGAGGGGCATGGAAAGGTGAGGCAAGGTCAGAGTTCTCTTCGCTCTTGTTTCTATGTACTATACTCCAGCTTGGCTCTTCCCGCGAAAGGCCAAGCTTCCGGTGAGGGCTCAGCTCTGAAAGGCTTTGTTTATCCACCAGTGACAGCATTTCACGCAAAGCGCGCGAAGTTCAAGTGTAAGGTACTCTTAGATATCAAACTTAAGCGAGGACTCTGGATACCAGGTCCCGTCTTCGAAAGCATCTTCATCTTCCGTGACACCTAATTGGTATTCCCAATACCCATCTGGTGTGTGCCGCAGAGCCTTGATAACGAAGTGCTCGAAATATGTCTTTCGCAAGCCATCGACGCTGGCCGTCACTTTCATCTCCACCACATCCCCTACTTCAAATGCCGACGATCTCTGGGGTAATAATCAGTACACAAGCGTAACGAGATACATCAAAGCGATCTACGTACAGTTCTTCGGCCAGAATTAGAGCTGACTCTACATTCTGCCATATTTGCTTGGTAGCCCGCACTTCGATTTGGTTGCGTGTCTGCAGAAAGGCTGTAAAAATTGGGAAATGAGACAGGTGCTCTTTAGAATTGTTGTCTCTGAGGCTCTCATTTGATAAAAACTGACAAGAGTTCCCAAAAGAACAAGGTCTGCATACACCGGTCAGTCTTATCGCTGCGGAGGCGCTTCCAGAGTGGTGGACTGCATACGACAACGTACAGGGTGCAGGGCCTGCAGACCTGCAGACCCCCGCTTTTGAGCAAATCGGACGATTTAGATTGCGGAACTCGGGAATAAACAGAAAGCCTGCAGCAAACAGCCTCCAAATGAGAAGTGTTTGATGAGTAAGCCCCGTTGCCTGACTGCCTGGCTCGGGAGAAGCATCAAGCGACCACGTAGCTGTGTTGACACTGGAAAAACAATCAAAATGCTCAAATGAAACATGGATCTAGCGCACGCTCAGCTTGAGCTTGCAAAAACAGGTAGGATAAAAGTATCGAGATGCCTCCCACTCCGCGTTCAATAAATCATCATCCGATCCAATGAGGACAGAAACAAATTCTCGGTGTCAGTATGAACAATACGATCGAACGAGACGCTACTTATGCTACCATTTGACTACCTTGGTATGTTCATGTTGTTGTGTTGGTAATTGCACGACAGAAAGACCTTGACCAGCATATCATGCCACGTCGGTGAGAGTCGTGCAAGATCACCGAATCTCAATACGAATGTGGAAGAGAATAAATAATGATCAGGTCTCATATCGACGGGGTGCCTATGCGAAGACAATCGTCCTGATCCTAATCATACACTATATGAAAGTATCGAACAGCCACCTAGTGTCGGAAGAAGAGGTTCGTGGGATCGAGTCAGCGCACGAAGTCTATGAGGAACCCTGGGCTCATGGAAATATCTAGTTGCGTCGACTCAAGATGATTTCCACCCAGGCTTTGGGTTACCAGTGCATTGTTTCACCGCTTAACACGACAAAATCAGCTCAGTTGCAGTTGAACAAGTGCATAATGCACCGCATATGCGAACATGATGGGCCAAAGAATTTGCTCCTCGTTTACTACCGTGGACATGCCATGACGCTTGGATTTGGACAACCAGAGCGCTTGTTTCTTCCAGCGTCAGTCAATGCTTACCTGAAGTTAAGGCATGCACTGATGCCGATATAGGACCAGTAATGCAAACATGGAGTAGGTAGCGGGATTTAGGTCCACTTTGGGACCTGGCTGAATACCCGCTGTTACATGGCGCAGAAAGCGATGTCCTGGCCATCCTGGATTGTTGCTTTGCTAGCTCAACAGCGAGTAAAGTTCGAGCTCTACGATTGCAAACACGAAAGGACCAGTTACTAGCAGCTTCTGGCGATCACCTAATCACACCTCTAGCGGGTCAGAATTCGTTCACGTCAGCTTTGTGTACAGCACTGGAGGACGTGTTTGGCAGATCGGAGCAGATACCGTTCACGACTGCTATGCTTCGCGATCGAATCAATTCCGAGCAGGACCTCTCCCCCAAAGCACACTTATGGGATCGTGTTGAGCGGCAAGGGCCAGGTCTGCTGTTATCACCGCAGCATCCTCAACTCAGCATAGCTGGCGTTGGATAGAATAGGTATTTCTCAATTTCGAGTCGTGATCAAAACATCTTAAGGCGTTAAATGCGCCGGACGCTACCCTAGTGGAAAGACATGTTCAAGTTTCCCAGTGCGGATGACGCCCGTCCTACTAGCGTCACCACCCCCGTCATCCATTGCCTCGGCATACACCAGATCCATAACCATGGCACAGCGATGCGGAGAAGGATAACCCCTCGCGTCACTTTCCCCTACTTGACCCGACTTTCCTGGCCCCCTTGAACGACGCGTACCATACATCATGTCTGCAACCGACGACCTTAAACACGCTGCTGGCGACGTCAACCACGCTGCCGGAAAGGTCGTGCACGATGCCGAGGCCGCCGGCTACGAGCTGAAGGAGAAGGCCGAGAGTGCTGCCGAAGATGCGAAAGACAAGGCGGTCGAGGTGAAGGAAGATGTTAAGGAGAATGCGCAATGGGCAGCAGAGAAGACTGAAGAGAATGCAAAGGCGGCTGTGGAGAGTGCGCAGCAAAAAGCGAAGGCTGCGGCGGACAAGATGGCAGATGCTGCGGCGCGAGCGGATCCTCGCGATCTGAAGCCCAGGAACATTCTTGACGGATTGAAGAACGTGGACAGGACGATTCTGCGATTGAACAAGTGCGTCTCGTTCCCATCTGATCTGCGTGATTGCGCGACTGCGACTGACCGCGTCATTTAGACTCCTCGCATCCCCAGGCGGTCTCTCGGCCTTCCTCTCCACCTTCAACTACTCTCTCTACATCCTCGCCTACCTGCAGTCCAAATCCCTGACCCTCTCCGCCCTCGCCACCCGCATCCTCGCGCTCGTCCGCCCCGCCTGCGACGACACCAAGATCCCCGCCACCACGCTGATCAACAACGCGGGCATCCCGCCCGTCGCCGCCCTCGCCGTCCTCATCTCCAAAGCCCGCACAACCCTGCGCCTCTTCGGCCTCTTCCCGCTCTACGCATGGCTGCGCACGCTGCTCGCCGGCCCGAAACCCGGCGCAGACGTGGTCCTGCACCGCATCGCGCTCCTCCAAGCGACTAGCTACGCGACCTACCAGGCGCTCGAGAACATCTGCCTGCTCGCCGACTCGGGTGTGATTTCGCCCTCGTTCATCGCGCGCATCAATCAAGCGAATCCCAAGACCGCCCGCTTGTATCTGTGGGCATATCGCGCGTGGCTGGGCGGCGTGAGCTGCGACTTCTTGCGCCTGGGGCGTGAGTGGCAATTAGAGGCGAAGCGCCGCGCGACCAGGCGGCAGATGGTGGCGGATGGGCGCGCGATTGCAGAGTATCAGGACGAGGAAGACAAGAAGTTTGATGGCAGGTGGTGGACGGATGCGATGATTGCCAGCGCGTGGTTGCCCATGGCGCTTCATTTTTTCGAGCGCCACGGGTGGATTGCCAGGATGGAATTTTTGGGGTGGGATGGGGGTGTGTGGACTGGTTGCAGGCGGGACGAGGGCGAAGGCCCTTGTGGCGCAGTACTGCATAGAGTGAGCATGGGAGGATGATACCTTGGTCAAGACTGTATATTGCGGGCTGGTGGTGATTTGATATTTCGCGGGTGGTCGTCTCTATATCCTGCGATTTCGATTGATGCTTCTCTAAAGCATTGGATTTTAATGCACGTTGATATACTTTGTAAACACTGCTTGCTCCACCGTGCCGTATTCTGCGCATGTCGGGTTGTAGTCTGATCTAGCTCCAGTCTTATCCCTGCAGGTGTGTAAGTGTACCCGACTATTCCAAAGTGGGGAAGCCGTGATAGCAGACCTCCAAACACCAAATGTCATCCTCTCCTCGAACACAGACCCTCATTGCGAATTGCCTCTGGGATTGGTTATCCCTCGTCATACTCCACGAAGCTGCACACATTCCTCGCAACTGTGCGCATTCAGAGTAACCTAATCGAAAAGCCCAGAGCAGCTCTGTAGGACGTCTTGCAGTGTCACCAAATCTACCACATAACATCAACGATCAAAGACTACCATGAGTCGCTTCAACATTGTCGAAGCCAGCATCGCCGACCACAAACGAGCTCTCGACGCTGGCGAGGTCTCGAGCGTGGATCTGGTCATCTGCTACCTGCTGCGCATCGCAAAGCACGACATATGCGGCGGCCTCAATGCATTCACCGTCTTCAACGACAACGTCTTCGAAGAAGCAGAAGCATCAGATGCACGAAGGGATCAAGGCCTTCCACCACGACCACTCGAAGGCATCCCATATGCCATCAAAGACAGCTACAAGGTCGCCGGCATGAGCGTGACAGACGGCTCACCAGCACTCGCGGGCCTCATGTCAAGCGAAGACTCCGCCATCGCAGCCAAGCTGAGAGCCGCGGGTGCCATCCTCATCGGGAAGACCAACATGCCCCCCATGGCCGCTGGCGGCATGCAGAGAGGCAAGTACGGCCGCGCGGAGTCCCCGTACAATCCAAAGTATCTCACTGCAGCCTTCTCATCTGGGTCTTCCAACGGCGCGGCGACGTCTCTGGCGATGAGCATGGTCGCGTTTAGCATGGGCAGCGAGACGGTGAGTAGCGGACGTAGCCCGGCGTCGAATAATGCTCTCGTGTGCTACACGCCATCGAAGGGACTACTGAGCTGTCGGGGTCTGTGGCCGTTGTATGTCACGTGTGATGTACCGGTTCCGTATGCACGGTCGATGGATGATATGCTTACAGTTTTGGATGTCATTGCAACGGAGGATGAAGATACGACAGGTGATTTTATTCGCGAGCAGAAATATGTTGAGATTCCGAAACCAACTGTTATGGACTATCAGGCTCTCCGAAATTCGCAGAAGCTGAAGGGCAAGAGAATTGGTGTGCCTAAGATGTATGTTGGAGAGCAGGATGAGGATCCGCATGCCAAACATCCCTACGTCTCGCCCGCAGTGATTGCTCTCTGGCAAGAAACTGAGCGACAACTTAAAGAGCTGGGTGTAGAGATAGTTCATACGGATTTTCCGCTTGTGACAAGATACGAGAACGACTCAGTGTCTGGCGAAGCGAACAACGTCGAAGGCTGTCCTGCTAATTGGAACCAACTGGAGCGTGGCGTCTTGATTGCAAAAGCCTGGAACGCATTTCTTGTCGAAAACAATGATCCCAACATCAAGTGTCTGGCTGATATTAAAGATCCAGCTATGCTATTTCCAAAACCGCCAGACTACCTACCTGATACCTTTCTCGAAGTCAGGAATTGGATCGACTACGCCGGCCTACCCGCAATCCTGGACAGTGTCAAGGAGAGATCAATCCACGACATCGAGGGCATGTCTCAAGCCCTTCAAGCCCTCGAAGCCCAACGCAAGCGCGACCTCGAAGACTGGATGGACGAGCACACTCTCGACGTCATCGCATTCCCAGCCCAAGGCGACGTAGGCCTCGCAGACCTCGAATCCAACTACTCCAGCACCAAGCACAGTCTAACTAACGGCGTCAAATACTCCAATGGCACACCGCTCAATCCGCCACCTAGGCGTGCCAACAGTCAGCGTACCAATGGGCCTCATGCGCGACAAGGACATGCCCGTCAACATCACTTTCGCCGGAAAAGCATACCGCGATCAGGAATTGTTGGGGTATGCGTGGGCATTTGAACAGGCAACAATGAAGCGCATCCCCCCACCCATCAAGCCTCTCGACACAGACACACCGCCCCCAATCCTCAGGGAGGGTGATTCGCGCGACGACCCATCCGCGCCCGTCGACCTAAAAATTACGGCCGAAGCTTCCCCAACGGAGAATCAAGGTACGTGGGCCATGGCTGTCTGGGGCTCGGTGAGCTGGCGCGGCGTCGACGTGGAATTATTCTGCGACGGGGAAAGCATCAATGGGAAGTGGTGCGAGGGCCAGCACTGGCGCTTCGATTTCGAATACACGCCGCAGCGCCCCGAGGTGTTGGGCTGGGATCTCAAGCCCCTGGCGCCACGGAAGGCTATGGTGGTCGTGGTGGTGAGGAGTGAGCCGGAAGGGAAGGTTAGAGGGGCAAAGGTGGTTTGGGTGGATTACTCAGGAAAATGTAGGGGGTAGCATGCTCCGATATTCACAATCCCCATATCAACTATAACATCTAACTCATCCCCTCCCATCTCCTTCGCACATGACATCCTCATATAGCTATTACTAATACGTCATCCCCCCTCGGCAGCGGCACTCACCCATCCATCCAACTTTTTCGCCCACCATTATGCCTTCACATTACACTTATTCTGCGCCGCGATATTCTGCTTCTTCAACGTCGGCGCGGACACGTAGTTATTCGCATTCATCGCTTTCTGCAGGCTGTCGTCTTTCCACCCGAAGACGTAGTCGGCATGCGTGCCCCAGCCGGAGGCGTCGCCCGAGGACCATGCAAAGGGCTGGTGCGAACGAAGTGAGCACACGTCCATCATAACATACTACAGGACAAGAAGACAGCGGAGGGAATGATAGGAAAAGGAGGAAGGGAAGATGAACGTACCTGACCCCCATCCGCCGGCCACTCAGCTTTGTTGTTGAATGCGCGCGTATCCCACACCGTCTCGAGCAGGATCTGCGGCAGCCGCACGGGATGTGTAGCCGGACACGGCCCACCGCTCTCAAACGTCCCGCTCGCAGGATACGCGACGTGTTCGCGGTGATCCGGGCTATCGAGATTCACGCCATCCCAGCACGTTGGGAAGCGGTGGTTGATCATGATGCCCATCTTACACGGCCTGCTATGCGTCAGCCAAACCGACTCCCTCCCTCCCTCCCCACGGAGAAAAAAAAAAGTAATTCCGAGGACACAGTAGCTTACTCCTTGGGAAACTCTAGCGTCTCGGGCTCCCGTGTGCCCTCGTCTTTCATGCAGATGTATGTTAGTTGGCGGAAGTCGCGCGCGCCTTCGCGGTCTTTGTTCGCCACGCTGCCGACGAGCATGCGGAAGCCGGGGCTTGAACGCCGTCACTGGGGAAGTTTGCGGGGTGCTGAAGAGCGCGTCGGTCATATAGTACACCATCTGGGCGGCGTTAGCAAGGGGAAAGGAGATTGGGATGTGGACTCACCATTCCGCCATTCGTCTTTTCAATACCTTGTTGCGCGCGTTGCGGAACGCGCTTGTATGTGCCGTTGCGCGCTTTGAAGTAGAGCGTTGCGGTCCAGTAATTGCCTTTGAGGAAAATGTGTTAGCTATGCTTCATCGCTATAATGCTGATGACGCACTGAAGTCTTCGGCCATCTCGCATGTGGTGCATGTGGAGAGTTTGGCGAGGTCGTGGCCTTTGGCTGGGTCCATGGTTACGTTGAAGGAGTTCTTGGCTGTGTTAGATGTTTTGATGTGGACAATGGAGCGATGGATCACGTACGCCGCCGATGATTTGGTGCAGATGGGGCGATGGATTCGCGCCGGGGTTAACCAGCGGATCGAGACGTTGGACAGTGAGTTGTGCGCAGCCGAAGCGCAAGAGACCGGCATTAGTGGAAGACAGGAGCCCGAAGGCGGCGATGAAGACATTGGACTTCATTCTGTAAGTACGAACATATGTCTGGAGAGATTTGGGCCTGAGAGCTTGGGCATACTGCTCACTGTTATCATCATGGTGTTTCCTTGGAAATGGCACAACTGCCGTAAAGGTTGCACTTGGCATCGATTTATCCCGACAGACAAGACGATAGCATTCGGTTGTCCTTGATGGCTCTATGGGCGTTTGGAAGAGCCGAAAACGTGGTTAATCTAGCTGTATATGAGGCATGCATGTGGGGTCGCACGGCCAAGAAGCATTAAGCACCCGACCAGATGGCTCATTGGGGTCGCTAATAAATCTCCTTGGACTAGCGACTGAAGTACCCTTGGTCAATTCAGGTCATATCTAACCCACGGGTGCTGTCAAAGAAGGAAGCTCAAATGACATATCACGGTCCAGTCATTGGCCTGTACAGGAGGGTTGTCACCAGTACCAAGCAGGCTTTGATTGATTGTGACGGAGATCTTATTTGCTGATAACTGTAAGTGACGGTGGTATGAGTCCGAATGCGTAGCTGGTGATGATGCTTAAAGTTGTTCGACGTATGGTGATACCAAACCAGCATCCCAAACCTGCAACCAACATCTCGTCGACCAACTTTCGTTCACCAAAGCAAGAAGTCTACTGTTTACATCTCCCTGTTTCAAGCAATTTGAGATGCATATCTCTCTCTCTTTAAGTGCCTTAATCCTCGGGATCGCTTACAGCACAAACGTACCCCGAGTGCACGATGGAGGCCGCGAGATCGGACGACTGCGCTGCAGTCATCAACGCAAATGCCTGCTACAACAAGTTCTAATATGGAACGCTCAGACTTTGACTTGTATTGATGGAACTGATAATGCTGTCAAAGCCAAGAAGGTATGCTCAAATGTCAATTGGTCGCTGTGTGCAATACTTAGTGGCGTGTCAGGTCTGCAAGTGTTGTACTTGTGTAGGAAAAGTCATGTGCGATTGGGCAACGAAGCAGAAGATGTGCTGATGGGTTCTGAGCAATCTGTTGGTGCTAAGTGATTGGATGAGGCAAGCATGCAGAAGGGGAAAGGCTGTGGTTGTATTTTTCCTATTCTCTGGCTATAATAGGGGACAATACATCGGTTTGTTACGGTTTCGATATTTGAACATACTATGATATAGCAATCATCATCCTCGTGCAGCGCTGGTTGCGGTTCAAAAAAATTGCCATGGTTTCTAAGACCCAGCGAAAGTGATTGACGGTTTAGAAGGAGGCCCAAGAAGGCAAAGTATGATCGCCCACAAACAGATGTTTAGATATTTTCAAGGTCTTGTTGATTATATGTGCACAGTAAGGGGAGTGAGGAGGGCTCCTACATTTGCAGGTTGATGCCAAAAATAGAACACCTCCTAGAAGCAAAGTCCGACTATGATGGAATTTACTACTGTAAACAATGAATATGGATTCATCATTGGATTGCTTCAAAGAGAGCAAGAAAAGGGTTTTATGTCAAGAAAAAGGAAGTTAACAGTGATAATGCTCTCAACTCCGTTGCTATGTAGACCCCTGTTCTGCTCTTTGTACAACAAACTATCGCACTTCAGCGTTCTGAGATCTTGTCTTCCAAGCTTATTCCATTCTTCTGGGAATCGTTAGCTTCAAGTCCCAAATTCGAGAGATTTAGCATAGAGTACTTTAACTATGCTTTTCTCAGTGATGATGGCCAGAGAATACAGCTCTTCGACTCAGCTCACTGCTTACTGGTTAGCACAACAGGATAGTTCCACTGCTAATTTGTTGGCGATTATCTGAGTAGCAAGTTATTAGAAAGTCTGAATGGTCGTATTCCCTAGCGCTCTTGTCTCTGATTGGAATATTCAACACCACTCGCTAGAGTAATGACACGCAAAAGCTGATTGAGATGACCTTTCATAGCTACCAGTGGTCCATTTTGGAAAGCCTGTTTTACAATATCCAACGCCGTGAGACGCTCGGGCCAGGACTTTTTCCCCGAGGACATGACTACATGAGTGTGAGACAGTGATCCCTTTGATTTCACCTGCTGGCCGCCCGAAAACATCGCCACCAGGAAATCTAAACACGGAGTTTTGATAACAACGGAGCAATTCAACGATGTAATTCTGTATGGTATCAGTAGAAGCAGGTGAGTGAAAGCTGTCAGGCAACCGTGCACCTGTCAGGACGATCGACGTCATTGCTACAGCTACGGGCTAAATCATCCTCTTTCACTACCTGGCGCCCAAAATACAAACGACCGCAGCTGCCTGATACGCCAGCCCAGGGCCATTAAAGGCTTGCGTACCCTTCTACAACAACAATCTACTACACCAGGTCTTCAACTTAGCAAAGACTCGACTCCAAGAGCTAACACCGATTCCGCAAGAATGCTATCCTTCCACTTCTTTCTTGGCATTCTCCTTGGCTTGGCTACGTTGCTCCATGCCGCTCCCATCACCGAGAACGATTTTGAGCCGATGAACGTTACCTTGCCTCATGGCAACTTCACTGGTAAGCACAGCACTTTTGACTCTGACCTCAGTGTACTGATCTTGTTCGAAGCTCAGGGCTATGATCCATCTTTGGAGTATCATGACTATAGTACAGCACAGGTCTGGATGGGTACAAAGATGACTACTGTTGGAAGTGTCATTGGCCTAGAGCTGTATAGTGCAGTGTATGGAGCCCTTGATCGGAATTGTCCTGCTCGTCCTGGTCCGAGTGGCTGCAGTGGGGTCAAGAACTCCAATTTCGGAGGCAGGTGTATGAAGGCTTGGCCGGCGCTCACTGTACCTTGTAAGTCAACATCACTTCTGCGCCATGCCTAAAGACACTAACCTTTGATATAGGCACGACGAACATTTATGAAATTCATGCTCGCTGGGAGAGCCCGGACATCCGTCATCTCTTGATTCAAGCTGCTGCTGGCGCTTTGCAGCAGATGACCTACGAGAACGTCATAGGCCCTACCAACTGCTATGACATGGCTGGTACTAGGGCTTGTAACGTGGGCAGTGCTGTTCGAGTAAGCCCATTCCCCTGACGACTTTAAGTCACTTTTACTAACAAGGATGCAGGTTAACTTTCCTAATTCCGATGGCGGCGGAACAAACTACCTCCACTTCATGCTCTACAACTACTGGACAGACTACGGCAATTATTATTGCTGTCAGGGAAACAAGCGAGAGCGAATTGACAAGGTTTTGGATAAACTTGGTCCAAGCATCAAGGAGCAGTTCTCAGGCTGGAAGGATAAGGACTTCACTCGCGACTCTAGGTGCATCATCAACGGCTGGCAAAGCTGTTAGTAGGAAGTTATTCCTCTAGGATCTTTTCGTGGACTGGACTCAGATTGTGGTTATGAAAAGGTCTTCGTGTGGCACAGAGTTCTGAGCACTTCTAGACGTAGTACAGATGGAATGGCAATTCCACGGCCTCTTAGAATTTTACAACGGTGCAGGATGCCCGCCTGAGATCAACCATCTTGACAAACACTTGTGCTTCCAGGTCCGACTTCGAGGCGTCGATGATCTGTGCTGTGTAAACCAGATGAGAGACATTGATATGCAATGATGAATGTAAAAGGGCAGCCTGGCGACATGCAGAGGATATCAAAATAGGAGAGACCGAATCGCACTAGTGCTGGACGATGTGGATCCGTCATTGGCGCTAGGTCGCCAGCCACGTCCTTTCCAAAACTCACCTCATCTCTCCTTCAACCCACCGCACACGACTTTGTCTCTCATATTTGATATGCAGCACGTTGCTAAAGCAACAAAGCTAATAATGGGTACGGTTGACGCCTTGTTGCTGCCACGCACATCGAAGTGTAGATCTTGGTCGTTGTCAAGAAACGATGATCGGTACCGGCGATAGCAAGGAGTGGCTGTTCCGCCACATGGTAACGAGGATCAATGTGCTTCTAGTGCTTGAAGATTGTTCGGTGTATCCCTTGTCTTGCCTCCTATTCACGCTTTCCTTTGTGGCTAAGAACCTTTTCTTGCTTCATTTTCCTTCAACACATTTACGATTCCAAATCTGCGACCATGTTTGGTCTTCGCATACTATCTTCCAAACTCAAATTTTCCAGTACATCTTCCCCCCTAATGTAGCAGAATCAGTCTCGTGATTCAAAGATAGCAGCGATATTTCCACAATTGACATCTCGATCTACCCTTCAATTACGGCTGTCCGCCAGTCCATTGTCACGTAGTAACCTGGTGGCGATGGACACGGCTCCTCGAGCCGCGTCTACATGCTCACTTTCACAGTGAAAGTGCCATGAGTCAACATGATGCACAATCGACGAGCCAATCCGGTCACGCGAAAGACCAAAAGTCGTCGCCGGATCACGTATATGGTTAGCGTCCGAAGTCTTGGCTATCGATTCTACCCTCCCCCTCCGCGATTACAAGCGCAAACAACACAGACTATTGACGCGACAACCATATCAGCGGTTCTCCAGTTGGCTCTTGTACCGAGGTGTGATAACTATGAGTGACTTCAAAGCCACTCGGGGCAAAGGCTCCAAGGGGAAGTAAGTAGGAATGGAAGGACTCTGCGCGATTACATACTGAGCCGAAGTCTAGACCTACTCAAGCGGTAGTAGAATCTCCCTCTTCGCCTATTGAATCGTCGCCGCTATCAACACCGATTTCTGATGAAGGTCTTGACGCGATCGAGGCTTCTCAAATAGTCGGCGCTCATACTCTCGCTCGTGAAGATGTGCGCGGAGTTTTGAATGGTGGTACCAGCGGCCTTGCTGGAAGTCACGCAGTTCATGCCGACGAGGAATCTTCGGGCGATGACTTCGAGCCCTCATTTGCATGCCCAGATTGCGACAAGACATATACGAGTGCGAGATCTTTGAAAGTAAGCTACCCTTTTATGCAGTCGCACACATCCACTGACGGCGGCGTAGCGCCATGTCACCGACAAGAAGACGGTCTGTTACAAAGATCGTGAGAACGACGATGGCACCAGATGGTCCTGCCCCCGTTGCCAGGCACACATGAGCATTAAATTCTCAGTCATTGTAAGTCGAAACATCAAAAGCACTGATGACTACTTCATGCTAATGCTTGCCCCAGCGCCACATTCGAGACACATGTTGGAAGGTCTGCGACGAGTGCTGTGAGGCTAACAGCGGAGGATGTGACGGCCACAACGTAGCAGGGAACTGCGCTTCGTGCGAGCAGGCTGGCAAGAGCTGTACTAAACACAAAGGGTCCATTACCGATTGCGTGCTCAATGCTCATTATCGGCTCACCGGTCAAGCTCAGCTGATGCGATTA